>NW_026614917.1:539789-730062 GCF_030052815.1 Hevea brasiliensis | reverse complement strand
AGAAAGTCAACTATTTGACTTGAATAGTGCGATGAATAGTAACCCAAAACACAAAATTTAAAGACCGTCGAATTTAGCACGTTAGAGCTAGGTAATTGTAAAGCTAAATTTATTTTGGATTTATGTTAAGTTCTAGTACTGAAACATTGTAAAATTGTGTGTTTTAGTTGAAAAGAATATCGGGAAGGAACCCGAGGAACTGAGTCGAGGCTAAGGGACGACTCGTTTGAGGTTTGTGCACAATAAACCCTATTTAAGCATTTTATCCTTGAAAAATTGATTTAGTACACATTATGAATTTATGAACTTTTGTGTTGCTACCTTGTGATCAAATTGTAACTTTGGAAATTGATTTGATTTTTGTATGCAATATTTGAATGAAATGTTTGAAATGGATTCTTGATTCACACTTAGCATGACAGTTACTTATTATTCCTCCTCCATTTATGGGGTTAAGATCGTTTATTTTCCTCCCTCTCTGGCTTGCCAGTTGAGGTTGTAGATCGGATGAGTACTCATTAGCTAGCTAGCCACCTCCCTTATTGATTTCGATTAATGGGGTTGAGATTGCTTTGTCGTGGTGTACAACACGGCATTGATCGGAAATTTTGTGTCATTGCTTAAGTTGTGTATGACTTTGGCAACACTGTGTTTATGAAATTGTTTGACTAAACTGTGTTTAATAGATTATTTGATAAAATGATGTTATTATGAACTTTAATATTTGTGAAATGTGATTGAGAAACATTTAAATTGTGTTTGGCAATGAATGATTTATTTATTGCATTTTAAATTTTTATTGTGCACCATTGAGTATTTTTATACTCAACGATGGCTTATTTTGCTGTCGCAGATAAGAGCATGGAAAAAGCAGCAGAGTGAGCTGCTACTGAGTTGAAGATCACATCAAGCTTTTGTACGGGCATTATTTTATACCCTTGTAGATAATTTTGATGTAAATATGGAAATGTTGTATGTATCAATGTAGTTGAGCAGTTGTAAAGAAATTGTAATAATATTTTTTGGATTTTCTTCTGTAAATTTAATATTGGTGCTTATGAATTTCTCATTTTATGCTTGTGAATGGAGATATTAATATTTTGAGATGAGAAATCTTGTTTTGTATTGTGAAATTATTTTGAAGTGCATTGAATTGAGATGATTGAGATTTATTGGAGGTTGAGAGTTGTGAAAAATTTTTGGAAGTGTTTTTCTCAGGTATTTGAAGAACTGTTTTCTCCAATTTCAAACGGAACTCTGTCAAAATTTTTATAAAATTTGCGGCAAAATTTAAATAGACAAAAATTGTTACTAGTCTTTAAGCTTTGAATAAATGGTTTTAATTCTCACTAAAATGCTCACCACTTCCAAAATGTAAGAAAATCGTTTTAAAATCCCTTGTAGGGTACTTAATGAGTTATCGGTAGGTGAAGTTCGGTAGTTCATTAAGTATTCTACGGGATCATATTATGCCTTACGAAGGGATAAGGTGTGACATATTTTAGTGGTATCAGAGCATGGTTTTTCAATAAATTTTGACTATGTGTATGAACATTTTATCGATAAGTACAACTGCTCAAGTGTCTTTAATTAATACATATGACATATTTACATCATGAATATGCACTAACGGAGGTCAACCTCCTTGTGTTTGATCTCAGGAAGTAGAAAATTTGAGAAAATGGAATAGAAGGAGGAGATCATTCCGAAGAACAATCTGTTGAGGCTGAGGTTCAAAGGGAAGCCCCAAAGACTCGAGCGTGAGTGGGTCGACCACTCGGCTCTGCACCAAGACCGCGATTTCTGCTCAATTTGTACAGCAGATGGCTGCGTTCTTCCAGCAAATGGTGGGTAATGTACCACCCCAAGCTCAGATGCCAATACCTGTAGCACAACCACAGCCCTCAGCTCGGCAATATGAAAAACTGATGAAATTTGGGGCCACTGAGTTTAAAGGCACTGTGGATCCACTAGAGGCAGAACAGTGGTTGGAAAGAATGGAACGGGTTTTTAGAAAGCTGCAGTGTACGGAAGAGCTGAAGTTCGAGTATTTAGTATCTCTTCTCCAAGGGGATGCATATGAATGGTGGAAGACCATCCCCCACAGCCTGGTTGAGCCACCTGTGCTGACATGGACAGATTTTTTGAGGGAGTTCCGACAGAAATGGGTTCCCAATGCATATGTGGACATGAAGTTGCAAGAATTCCTGAGTTTGAAACAAGGGGACAGAACTATAGCAGAATATGAGAGAGATTTCTCAAGGCTAAGCCACTATGCTGGAAGCTTAGTCTCCACCCCCAGAGACAGATGCAAGAGGTTTGAGTCTAGACTAAGGCAGAATTTAAGAATGCAAGTAGTGGGTTTCAGACATCAGAATTTTGCTAAATTGATCTCACAAGCCTTGGAATTATAAAGGATAGAATCCGAAGGGGCAGTGAAGAAGGGTTCACAAGAGAAAGAGAAGGCTGAAAAGACTACTGGACAAGCATCTGAAAGTGGTTCTGGCAAGAGGAAATAGTTTGGGGGATCTAGCTCCCGTAGAGGCAGAGGCAGATTTTCTGGCCAAAGACCACCTCGGTCTGGTCAGTCGACCCAACAAGCTTCTCGAGGATCTCTATCGGTCAGAAGGTGAAAGCGTGTGGTAGAACTCATGGTGGGGTTTGTTTTAAGGCTACTGGTGCATGTTTTAACTGTGGAGGAAGCGGACATTTCGCTAAGGATTGCACTAGTCCGCACCGGTCTGGATCTTTTGCCACATCTGAAGGATCAACCCAAGTCTCTGCACCTAGAGGGTCACCGTCAGTTGCTAGAGGTAGAGGCGGAGGTAGGGGCCCTGGTAACACTCTTGGAAGTCAAAGCACATTAACGATCCAAGATCGATGGCGCACGGTCGGAGTGTATACCATGCGTCGAGGGAGGAGGTCAAAACATCGACGTAGTAGCTGGAATTTTCTCCATCCTTGACCAAGATGTGTATGTGTTATTTGATCATGGCTCTACACATTCATATGTTACTGCTAGAGTGATGTGCTCTACAGCTATTCAGTGTGTACCAATGGACTATGATGTGCTAGTAACTAGTCCATTAGGCTAGGAGGTCGTGGTAAATAGGCTATATAGGGTGTCCTTTGGTGATCCAAAGACATACTTTTCTATCGATTTAATTGAAATGCCCTTGAGATTATGACATTATCTTGGGCATGGATTGGTTAGCTGTATCATGCTATGATTGGTATGGATCAAGGCAGTCACTTTTGGTCTCCCTCAGTATGGTGATGTAGTAATACATGGGGAGAGGCCGTTATTACCTTCAAACATCATTTGTTTGCCTTGGCGGGAAAATGATTAGAAAAGGGTGTGAGGCGTACTTGGCACATGTGATAGACACCCAAGTGGGAGTCCAGCGAGGACATTCCTACTGTATGTGACTTTCCGGATGTGTTTCCTGATGAATTGCCAGGATTACCTCCAGAAAGAGCAGTGCAGTTTGAAATTGATGTTATGCTTGGTGTGGACCCAATCTCCATAACACCATACAGAATGGCACCAGCAGAACTAAAAGAATTAAAAGTACAGTTGCAAGAGTTGCTTGACAAGGGTTTCATCCGCCCTAGTGTGTCATCTTGGGGAGCGCCAGTGTTATTTGTAAAGAAGAAGGATGGCACTCTCCGGTTATGCATTGACTATAGGCAGTTGAATAAGGTGACAATAAAGAACAGATACCCATTGCCCCGCATTGATGACTTGTTTGATCAGTTGAGGGGTGTAGCTGTATTCTCCAAAATTGACCTGAGATCAGGTTATTATCAGCTGAAAGTTCAAGAGCAGAGTATTTCAAAAACTGCCTTCAGAACCCGCTATGGTCATTATGAGTTCTTGGTCATGCCATTCGGGTTAACTAATGCTCCAGCTGCTTTTATGGATCTGATGAACACTATCTTCAGACCATACCTCGATCAGTTTGTTGTGGTATTTATTGATGATATATTGGTCTATTCGAGGAATGTAGAAGAGCATGATAGACATCTGCGGATTGTACTGCAGACTTTGAGGGAGAAACAGCTATACGCTAAATTGTCGAAATGTGAATTTTGGCTGAAGGAGATATCCTTTTTAGGGCACATAGTATCAGCAGAGGGTATTAAGGTAGATCCTAGCAAGATTGAAGCTGTCCTTAATTGGAAGCCACCCAGAAATGTCACAGAGATTCGCAGTTTTTTGGGGTTAGTTGGATACTACCGTCGATTTGTGAAGGGATTCTCTATGTTGGCATCTTCATTGACCAAGCTACTTTGAAAGGATGTGAAATTTCAGTGGACGGATAAATGCCAGCAAAGTTTTGATGAATTGAAGAGACGTTTAACTGAGGCTCCAGTCCTGACTTTACCTACACCGGGTAAAGAATATACAGTTTACAGTGATGCTTCTCACAATGGGTTAGGTTGTGTGTTGATGCAAGATCGAAATGTCATTGCCTATGCATCACGCCAGCTGAAACCGTATGAGAGGAATTATCCGACACATGACTTGGAGCTTGCAGCCATTGTGTTTGCTCTTAAGATCTGGAAACATTATTTGTATGGGGAGAAGTGTTACATCTACACAGATCATAAGAGTTTGAAGTATTTGGGCACCCAAAAAGAGTTGAATTTGAGACAGAGGAGGTGGTTAGAGTTGATAAAATACTACGATTGCCTGATAGATTATCAGCCAGAGAAAGCTAATGTTGTGGCTGACGCCCTAAGTCGCAAGACTATGGCAAGTCTACAAGTTACTCCCTTGTCTTTGGTGCATGAGTTGAGATCATTACATGACAGTTCAGATATTAATGATGAGGAGCAGACAGCAGTTGCATGGCATGTACAGCCAGTGTTAATTGATCAGATTAGAATGGCTACTCAGAATGATGAAAGGTATCAGAAGCTGTTGGAAGAAGTCCGACAAGGTAAGAAACCAGAGTTCTCAATCAGAAATGATGATCTACTGCTACACCAGGGTAGAATATGTGTTTCTAATGATGTTGATTTGAGGCAAATCATTTTGAAGGAAGCACATGAGTCTCCTTTTGCTATGCACCCTGGTGGTACAAAAATGTATAGAGGACTAAAGGAGCATTACTGGTGGATGGGTTTAAAAAGAGATATGGCAGAATTTGTATCCAAATGCCTGACTTGTCAGCAAGTAAAGGCAGAGCATCAAGTACCAACTGGGTTATTACATCCACTGTCAGTGCCAGAATGGAAATGGGAAAGAATAACAATGGATTTTGTGATGGGACTTCCAAAGACACAGAAGAGTCATGATGCAGTATGGGTCATTGTTGACAGACTAACTAAGTCTGCTCATTTTCACAAATCGAATGGACTACGCTTAGACAGATTGGCGATTGTACATCGATAAGATTGTGAGGCGCATGGAGTGCGGATCTATAGTATCGCAGCAGATCCTAGGTTCACTTCTAGATTCCGGGGGTAGTCTTGAGAGCCCTAGGAACTAGATTAAACTTCAAGACGGCATTCCACCCACGCATCGATGGCGACCCGAGAGGGTAATTCAGATCTTGGAGGACATGCTACGGGCTTGTGTGATTGAGTTTGAGAGTAGTTGGGATACACACTTGCCTTTGATTGAGTTTGCTTATAATAACAGCTACCAATCTAGCATTGGGATGCCTCCATATGAAGCTTTGTATGGCAGAAAATGTAGAACCCCGTTGTGTTGGGATGACGTGGGTGAAAGAAAAATGATTGGACCCGAAATAGTTCAACAGACTGAAGAGAAGATCAGGGTAATCAGAGATCGACTTAAAGCTGCATCAGACCGTCAGAAGTCCTATATTGATTTGAAAAGAAGGGATATTCAGTATGCAGTGGGTGAGAAAGTTTTCCTCAAGGTTTCTCCTTGGAAGAGGATTATGAGATTCGGCAGGAAGGGGAAACTAAGTCCTCGTTTTATCGGGCCATATGAGGTATTGGAAAGAGTGAGTCCTTTGGCATATCGTTTGGCACTACCTCCAGAGTTGGAGAAGATACATAATGTCTTTCATGTGTCGATGTTGAGGAGGTATCGATCAGACCCATCTCATGTACTATCAGTAGAAAAAATTGAAGTAAATCCAGACCTCACATATGAAGAAGAACCCATAAAGATTCTGGCTTATGAGGTGAAGCAGCTACGAAACAAGCAGATACCGTTGGTAAAAGTGCTGTGGAACCATCATTCGGGCCAGGAGGCTACTTGGGAACGAGAAGAGGACATGAGGAGACAACACCCATAGCTATTTAGAGATTAGTACCAGGTAAAATTTCGAGACGAAATTTATTTTAAGGGGGGGAGAATTGTAACACCCCCGTTTGCATAGCCTGGTAGCTTTCACTGTTCCCGTGACCGGTATCGGTCCGGACAATTAAGGGGATTAGAACCATACTTAAGACAACTTAAGAAGCCATAAACACAAATAATTAGTAATGTTTAATTAGTTAACTATAAATAAGAAAAACAGAACATAAGAGGTTAAACGAGCCGAGAGTCACAGCGATGAGTGATCTCCTCGGGAATGACTGCGAAGTCATTTTAAACTCAAATTTCGAACCGTAAAAAGTAACGCTGCGGTCCTTAGGACCCTTATGAACACAGTGGAAAAGAGAAAATCACGAAAAAGAACTGTTAAGTCAGTCAAATAATTAGGTCAGGGAGCCGAAAGAAATATGAAATTATTTGCAAACCGGGATGAACCGGCGAGGGGCAATTTGGTCAATTGACCTCGAGAGCTGACTCCTGACCTAACTGTCAAATAAAATAGGAGAAAAGAAAATTTCGGAATCGAGAATTAAATTAAAGGTGATGTCAAAGGTGATGACATCATGCATGATGTCATAAATAAATTAATTAAATTATTTATTAAATTGATTTGTGGTCTTCCATAAGCCAAGTTATAAAATAAAAGAAAAGAAAAGAAAAAATGGTCATCTTCCCACTTTCCCGTCACACTCTTTCTCTCTCTCTTTTCTCCTTTGTTCCTCCATAGCCATGAAAAATCAAGCATTTAAAGCTTGAATCAACCCCATAAATCCCACAAATTTCTTATGTAAATCTTATTGTTAGATCTTGACAAGCTTATTGAGAACAAGAAGAAAGAAGAAATTAGAAGAATTGGAGCTTTTGGAAAAACTTCAATTGAAGTAAGTTGATCCAACCTTTTCTTTAAGTAAAAATGTTTGAATTAAAGTAGAAATGGATAGAATAACATGAAAAATTGAGAAAATTATGTATGAGAACAAAGATGTAAATTTCAGCCAGCCATGGGATTGTGAAGTGTTGATGTGTTTTAGTTCAAGTAAATGTGTGTACAAGCCTAATTGAGCAAGTAGATGTGATTGGCACACTTTGATTTGATGAATTTTAATAAATTAGAAATTAGGGTTTGAATGTTAGGGTTTGTGAATCAAAATTTGGAGAAATGAGTAAATAGCATTTTTGACCTAGTGTGAGGTGAAAAATGGTCAATAATGACCAAAGGAGATGTGTTTGAATTGTTGGAAGTGAAGCCAAATTCGGAGGTTGCATGCTCATGCTGTTGGCAGCATGACCAAGCCAACTTTGAAGGACCAAAACTCAAATTTTACAAGTCCAATTGATATGCCACCAATTGGAGATGAAAATAGACATAAAATAGCACAATTTTCATTAAGGAACCATGGCCAAAAACTGACTAAAACTTGGTGAACCAATTGACCAAAGTGAAATGAGAGCAGGCTGCCATCGATTAAACTGACCAAATGAACAGTAACTGTTCATTTGGTCATAATTCGAGCTAGACAGGTCAAATTGACCTGAAATTTTACCAGAAATTAGATAAGGTATAGATCTAAAACTTTCATGAAGAACACCACCCCAAATTATGCCATTAACCTAGTCAAATTATTGAGCAAAGTTGAGTTATTAAACCTGCAACTCTGCAGAATTACCATTGAGCAGTAAAGTTCCAATGGCTATAACTCTCTCTAGAAAACTCCGATTTAGGTGAATCTTGAACCGATGGAAACCTAAGACATAGTAGAACATTTCGTATGAAGGAAATTAGACCAAATTATGGACTTAACTTGATCAAATTATTGAATGAAGTTGGACCAAAAATCTGCCAGAACCATAGTTGCAGTATGAACAGTGCACGTGAACGAATCGTATTTTGGCTATAACTTGAGCTACAAAACTCCGATTGGGGTGATCCAAAAATGAGAATACACTTAAGACAATAAGGAACATTTTCTATGAAGGAAGTTTTGCCAAATTCCAACAGTAGATTGACCAATGGAACAATTCAACTTCGGAGCACCAAAACCGAAAATTGGCAATTTTGCCAAAATGACCTAAGCTTTGAGAAAATGGCCAAAACCAACAAGTTTGGTGACCAAAATGTGGTATGTGGGTGAAGTTGGAGTTCCCATACCTATTAAGCCTTAGAAAGTCAACTATTTGACTTGAATAGTGCAGTGAATAGTAACCCGAAACACAAAATTTAAAGACCGTCGAATTTAGCACGTTAGAGCTAGGTAATTGTAAAGCTAAATTTATTTTGGATTTATGTTAAGTTCTAGTACTGAAACATTGTAAAATTGTGTGTTTCAGTTGAAAAGAATATCGGGAAGGAACCCGAGGAACCGAGTCGAGGCTAAGGGACGACTCGTTTGAGGTTTGTGCACAATAAACCCTATTTAAGCATTTTATCCTTGAAAAATTGATTTAGTACGCATTATGAATTTATGAACTTTTGTGTTGCCACCTTGTGATCAAATTGTAACTTTGGAAATTGATTTGATTTTTGTATGCAATATTTGAATGAAATGTTTGAAATGGATTCTTGATTCACATTTAGCATGACAGTTACTTATTATTCCTCCTCCATTTATGGGGTTGAGATCGTTTATTTTCCTCCCTCTCTGGCTTGCCAGTTGAGGTTGTAGATTGGATGAGTACTCATTAGCTAGCTAGCCACCTCCTTCATTGATTTCGATTAATGGGGTTGAGATTGCTTTGTCGTGGTGTACAACACGGCATTGATCGGAAATTTTGTGTCATTGCTTAAGTTGTGTATGACTTTGGCAATACTGTGTTTATGAAATTATTTGACTAAACTGTGTTTAATAGATTATTTGACAAAATGATGTTATTATGAACTTTAACATTTGTGAAATGTGATTGAGAAATATTTAAATTGTGTTTGGCAATGAATGATTTATTTATTGCATTTTAAATTTTTATTGTGCACCACTGAGTATTTTTATACTCAGCGATGGCTTATTTTGCTGTCGCAGATAAGAGCAAGGAAAAAGCAGCAGAGTGAGTCACATCGAGTTGAAGATCACATCAAGCTTTTGTACGGGTATTATTTTATACCCTTGTAGATAATTTTGATGTAAATATGGAAATGTTGTATGTATCAATGTAGTTGAGCAGTTGTAAATAAATTGTAATAATATTTTTTAGATTTTCTTCTGTAAATTTAATATTGGTGCTTATGAATTTCTCATTTTATGCTTGTGAATGGAGATATTAATATTTTGAGATGAGAAATCTTGTTTTGTATTGTGAAATTATTTTGAAGTGCATTGAATTGAGATGATTGAGATTTATTGGAGGTTGAGAGTTGTGAAAAATTTTTGGAAATGTTTTTCTCAGGTATTTGAAGAACTGTTTTCTTCAATTTCAAACGGAACTCTGTCAAAATTTTTATAAAATTTGCGGCAAAATTTAAATGGACAAAAATTGTTACTAGTCTTTAAGCTTTGAATAAATGGTTTTGATTCTCACTAAAATGCTCACCACTTCCAAAATGTAAGAAAATCGTTTTAAAATCCCTTGTAGGGTACTTAATGAGTTATCGGTAGGTGGAGTTCGGTAGTTCATTAAGTATTCTACGGGATCATGTTATGCCTTACGGAGGGGTAAGGTGTGACACTATTCTTTTGGGATTGTTAGGATTTATCTGCTGTTATTTTTTCTTTTCAACAACTTTACGTTATTTGTGTTTATCTATCTTTTGTAAGGCTATATATTGCCATGTCTAATTTTAATAAGATCATCACTTTGAAATCCAATTGTTTATGTTTCTGGTTTAGTTATTTTACTGTAAGACTCTACAATGAGTTTAAGGGAGGACTTGCATTTTGGGGCAGAGAAACAGAGGAATAGAGATGGGGAGGGTAATTTTCTTTCCTCTTACCAAGGCTATAACTCATTGAATAACATTTTCTATTTATCAAGAGGCATTAAATAGTTGAGTTTTAAAAAAATAAAAACATTTTAATTAGGTTTTAAAATTTTTGAGACCAATTATTTAATTTTGAGATTATATAGGGACTTTATAGTAATTTAATATAAATTTTTAAAATTTTACTTATCTATATTATATATAAATATATAAAAAAAACATCAATTTTATCTAAATTATTCTTTATTTTTAAAATTAATTATAATTATATTTTATTAATTTAAAATTTTTTATTTTAAAATTCATGTAAATTTAAAATTCTTAATTCTACTTGTACATAACTTCAATTAAATATAAAATTTTATAAAAAAATAATTAATTAAAATAAAAAAATTGATAAATAAAAATAAAAAATATTATTAATTCATCTATAATTTTTTTATTATAATTTATAAAATATATAAATATGAGAGGAAGAATATTTACATTATCAAAAATACCCTTCATGATTTATATTATTTATAATTATATTTTTTTATTATTTAAATTAATAAAAAAATAAATTTAATTAGCTATTAAAAATCAATATATTTAAGAAAAGAGATAAAATTTCAATTCTAATTCAATTATAACTCAAAAGCAATATTAAAATTTTAAATATCAAAATTAATATTTTATAAAAAAAATAACGTAAAGGAGAAATACCCTTCATAATTTATGTTATTTAAAATTATATTTTTTATTATTTAAATTAATAAAAAAATTAAAATTGATTAGCTATTAAAAATTAATATATTATTTAAAGAAATATTATAATTCAAAAGCAATATTAAGATTTTAAATATCAAAATTAATATTTTATAAGAAAAATAATGTAAAGGAGAAAAAAATAATTTTTAATAATTCTATTAATACAAATAAATATTAAAAGTAATATTTTATAAAAAAAACAACGCAAAGAGAAAAAAAAATTTTAATTTTCAATAATTTTATTATTGCAAACAATACTCTAATATAAATAAAATTCTTGTAATGAATCATAAGTTAAACAAAAAAAAAATACTAACTTGATCATCATGGTTTCATATATTAAATTTACAATACATATTTTCATGTTAAATATATAATTAACTAATAATTTAATATTAAAAATCTTATTTATATGTAAAAAATTAAATAAAGTCTATTAAATAACAAAAATCACATTAACAAATTAAGATATTAATATTAATTATTAAATTACAGGTAACATAGACTAATAATTTTTTTTACAACTCATTATTATCGACATTGGTTAGAAACATAACAAACTGCAATCCTCTTTATATATTAATTCATAAAAAAGAAAATTCTATCCAATATAGGCCATTAAATTAGTAGAAAAAAAAAGACAATTATCATTTATTATATTATAAAAAATAATTGTAATTAATATGGGTCATATAATCAATAAGAATTAATTATTTTAATGTATTAAATATATCTAATAAATTATGTAATTGCACGAGAATAATAATCTACTTGGAGAAGAATTGCTATTCACATAGCTATAGTTTAGTGTAATATTAATCTATCTCTACATCTATAATTTTATAAATATAAATAATATAGATAAAAGTGGGAAAGGAGAAATAATGGCATAGCCAAAAATACTTATGAACAAACAAAAAACTAATTTTATATTATTTTAATTGGTTAATAAAAAATAAATTAATCAATATATTTAGTGTAATTCTATAATTATAATTCTAAATTTTTAAAAGTTCAAAATTTAATATCATATATTAATGATTTTATATTCGAGGTTCGCAAATTATCTTCCTTCCACGTTAGCTACTATAGCAGGAGGTTAAGCCATGTAATCAAGTGGAATACCAGCATCACCTTATATTTGTAATAAAAATAAATAAGGTTTCTATCTTATTAACTTACTTCATTTGTTTCAATTTGATTTTAGATCTTCTTTGTATGAATTTATAGCCCATATGTTAAATTTTGTTTTAAGATATTTTAACAAGCAAAGTGAATGAGTGTTATAAGCTCATTTTAGAGCTATCAGTAATGTATGTTGAAATTGTGGTGATTATTTTTTGAGTTTCTTCTATGTATAATGTAACGGTTCAGAAGTTCCCCACTCCTATTCTTGGCAGTTGGCAAGGCCGTCACAAGCTGTCTCTTGCCCTATGGAGCTAACCAGTGTGAATCTGTATCGGTACGTGCCAGAAACCTAGAAGATGCTTAATATATGGGCTTATGCGAGCTTGCCAGATAGGGAGAGGCTGACCTGGGGGCCCTGGCCAAGGGGGACCTAGGTGCCGCACGGGGCTAGAACTCCCGTCCCGTGACAATGTGGTATCAGAGCAAGGCCCCAGACGATCCGAATCATGCCAAGCGCCCCAACAGGATAGGGGTAGGCAGGGTGCCGATGGTGTAACACCCCTGATTTTATATATTATTATTGGGCTTCGTGTAGGTATCCTCAATTCGCGAAAATTTGACAGTTGTCCGGATCTGTGAATTTCCGGCCAGACAGACTAGCTACCGGAAAAGTCTCCGAATTGGATCGAGGTTTTGGCTACCCCACCATTGTCAGGCATCCCGAGCGCGTTCCCGAAGTCGGAATCGGCAAAGGTAAACCCGAACCTTGTTTTTACGTAATTTTCTAGTGCTTAAATAGGATTAAAAATCCGTAAAATATTCGTGGTAGCTTAGAAAATTATGATTCTTTTTGCAATAGCTTAGTAATATTGCTAAGGACCGCGGGGCAAAGTTTTAGAATTTTTAGAGCTTATTTGGGCAGTTTTTGCAAAAATGGTCAATTATAAGGACTAAATTGAAATATTACATACTGTGATGGATGATTGATTTGATGGGCCCAGGAGGGGCTGTGTGATATGATTGAGCTGTGGATATATGGATTGTAAATATAGAAGTGTGTTTTGAGCCATTTTGCAGGTTGGGTAGGTCCTAGGTATAGGGGAGACTCTGCCGGATTTTCGGCACGACTTTGGACGTATTGGTCTTTTTCTTTGTTTGTATTGAGTCAAATTTATTAAATGATTGTAATAAAATTGTCGTGAGCCGAGATGCCTTCTTCCTCCGCCCGGCCTCAGTGACCATCGTCAAGTCTGTGAGTAAAATATTAATTTTAATTGTAATTTCGATATTATTATATGTTCAGCATGCCCATGCATCACTTATATGCATATATTTATGTAGTTAAACTCTAGGCACGATTTATGATGCATGATAACTGTTAAAGTGCCATGATGTTGTTGTGGTAATTTGGAGCAGTGTGCGTGCGTTGGCGTGCGTGTGATGTGGTGTGGACTATGGATAGGACGGGGTAGTCACGGCTTGAGTAATTCGCTGGGACCCGATCCTTCGAGGGGTAGTCACGGCTTGAGTAATTCGCTGGGACCCTCGATTTGGTTATTAAGTGGAAGTCCGAGCTTGAGTAATTCGCTGGCACCAGGTTGGATTTAAGAGAGCTGTATAGGGGATCAGCTCCCATATGTTATGATTGATACTACAGGGTGTGTGAGTGCTCCAAATTACCTTTTTGATGTTATGATGTGAAAATGATGTTGATGTTGCATTTCACTCTACAGGGTGCATTAGTTTTAGATAGTTATAGAGATTATGGTTAAAATTGATATTTTACTCTCTGAGTCGAACGCTCACTCCTGTTCAAAAATTTTACTGAGCCACGGAGGATACTTTTTTTTGAGGTTAACCTGCTTTCTCCCTCGCAGGTCAATTATTACTGTTTGTATAAACTTGTTAAATCTTAGAATTTCCGCATGTGTTAGGAATGTTTATTTGATTTGGGTCTGTAAACTAAATTATTATTTTTGGACCTGTAAACTTAATATTCTATGCATGTTGGATGGATTGGATGAGGGAGCTGAGCTCCCATTTATTTTTATGCTGATGAGTATGTGGAGGGTGGTGAGCTCCACAATTGAGTATTTATTGTGTTTACAGGTCGGGTGAGTAGAAAACTCCCCGTTGGAAAGTCCATTTTATGGCCGGACTCTGTCTGTTTGTTTCTTGAAATTGGGCCCAAATGGGCCTTAGAATTGGGTAAATGAACAGTTAGGCTTACTACGGGCCTCGGGGGCTTTAGGCTGGCCAGTCCTAGTCTTGGTCCGGCCCATAGGTTGGGTCGTGACAGATGTGGTATCGAGCTTAGGCTCCAGATTCATAGGGAAAAATTATCTAAGTGTTGGGAAGAGTCTACTAGGAGTCACATGCGGAGTATAGGATTCTGTTTCGTCTTTTCCTGTAATTCTTTGTTTCTAGATTCTACGTTATATCTCGGGAAATATAAGATTACCTCAGTTAGTGTCTTGATTTTCGTGGAGTACACAGAAATGTGAAATAGAGTTAGTAGACATGTGAGGTCTATCATGAGGATACGTACTCCAAGAAATGTTATATTTTTGTCTGTATGGGTTTAAATGGTGTGCCCATTTCGTGTAAGACACGAGTACATAAAAGTGAGTCTTAAAAGTACAGTTGCCCTAGATAAGGATGAGGATACCACTACTGGCAGTCATCAGTAGATGACCCAGTCAGAATAAGTTTGTGATAATAGAAGATTCAGGAGAGATAAGAAATTAGGAGACCTAGTCTGTCAGGACGTATCGTAGTAACTATACAATGTTCTCGATGTCTGCTCTGTAAGCTGCAGATTACAGTACCGACATGAGATTATTGTGTAGAGCTGCGTACTTCCCTGTAGTGCTTATGATGAGGATGTTGCGAGCGGTCTACTGTTTGAGTACTGATAATGCGAGCAGTTTTATATCTGCAGAGGAGTTGGGAACTCCTGGTTAAGAGCCTAGAGCTAGAATATCGAAAGGTCACAGTTGGGTGGTAACTAGAGTCAGTGACTCAGTTACCCTAGCATGAGCTAGAGTTACAGTAAGAGTTGCCATCAGACCAGAGGTTTCGGACTAGTTGCAAAGTAAAGGTGACACCTATAGAGTGAGAATAGTATACTTTGTGTGTATCAGTATGGAATAAAGTACAACCCTACTACCTAGGGAAGGTCGAAACTATGAATTGATGATTTACGGAGCTATGATATAATAAATGAGACATTAATTTGACATGGTTTTGGGCAAGGTGGTAAATGTAGTACCTTTGTTGCAGCAAGTTATGGTATAGTCCTATCTTTTCAGAAGGGATCGAAAGTTATTACTAATAATGGTGACCAATAAAATAGTGTCCCAGATGGGACTGTAGAGTGTGGTAGAGAGTAGTTGGCTCGGGTATCCTGGAGAGGATACAAGTTCCATTATAGGAATCATATATAATCAGATCATGATGGATGTAAATCCTTTGAATTGGATGACAGGTTTGGGTGCCCGGAATCTTAAGTTTTGGGCTAGTTGAGTAAACATGGAAAATAATAATAATAATAATAATAATAATAATAATAATAATAATAATAATAATAATAATAATAATAATAATAATAATAATAATAATAATAATAATAAAATTACTGCAAAATTAGTTCTCGAGGTAGTAAGGGTATTATGTAAGCTAAAGGATAAGAATAGAGATCATACAATAAAAGTATGACTGTAATTTGCTGAGTTCCTTTCTAATTTCAAATTATTCAAAACAATAGTATAATCTAATTATAATAGTGTTAAGAGTAATAAATTAGCAAAGATAAATTATAGAAGGCCAATGGAGAGAGAAACTGCAGAATGAAAGATTGGACAAGTGATTGTAGATACAATATAATCTAAATGCTAGTGGAAGTACTAGCTAGAGTGGTCAAAGGACCAAATCTGAGTATACAGGATATGTGATAACGCGGTAGAGACTACGAAAGATATAGTTAGCAGTGCATTTGTCATGTTAGGAAGAAGAATGGAACCAGAATAGAATAGTTAAGTTCTATTTTGGGTAAGACAAAAGAAATAAATGAAAGGACAATCTGAATGGCGCATAATAGAAGGAACAAAGTTAAGATATAGGGTAGGCTAAGTGTTATTCTTGGCAAGGTGAATGACAAGGATGGAGAACCCAAAATGGGACCATATTAGCAAGAATAGTGATGGAGGTATGGAATACAATAATAATGAGTAAATGTTAGAAGGTGTGCGATGGTATTGCGGACTACCTAAATAGGTAGAGAAAGAGAAGTTAGTAAGCGAAGTTGAATAAAAGTCAGTCTAAGGGATCAAATAGGTATGATGAGAGGAAAAGAATGATAGATAATGACACATAGGTTTTAGGTTAGACTTTTGAGATAGTGAGAAGGTAGTTAGAGGTTCGTTATGAATGTCAGGCAAACATTTTTAGTGTGATCAACAGAATCACTTTGTAGTGAAGCAATAACGACAGGACAATAGTAGGGTAGAGCGAAAAGTGACAAGTGCGGATGGTTATAAATCACTAGAAAGTTCAAGGATCAAATTAATGACCCTAGATAAGGGTGGAATTAGTGTTGGAAGAATTTATTAGTGAGAGAAATCTTTCAGAATCAACAAAAGTTAAGGGCACAATATAAGCGATGATAGATATGAATCATAGGTCGAGTATAAGTAAAGTTAATAAATTAAAAAAAAATATTATGGCGGGAAGAAGGACGATGGTACAAGAAAGGGTTCATGCAGATGATACCTTATAGGTAGAGCACAATTGTGCTAGGAGATGATGAAATTTGAAGAGAAAGACTAAGAAACATAGGTTAAACATTATTATATGGACAATCGGGCGTAGTTGAATATAAGAGGATATTTTCTTTCTTTTCAAGTTTAGCTTGTGCTTTTGGTTCTAGAAGGTTATATAAGGAACAGAACCGAGACAAGGAGACCTAGTTATTGAGAGTTTGGTAGGCACAAATTCATACATAATTTCTGATATGAGAATGACAAGAAGTGCATACCTAGTGTTAAGTATGAAAGGACGATCGAGTAATGACAGGAGTTAAATTGAGTTAGCTAATAAGGCTTGCATTTGTTTTAAACTATGAGCTAGATGAAGTACTATTTATGGATGAGTTTCAATAGATGAAATTGTTCTTTGATGGGTAATTTGAGGTTGAAGTTTAGAAAGCTATGGGCGTATATATGATTATATTAAGGAGAATGAACACGTGAAGTATCTTGTTTGGAATTAAGGCATGACACATATTTCCTGGTAGTGTTAGTTCGGATGGAACTTATAGTTTATGGGGCTCATATTCATCCAGGATAAGCAATTTCCTACTAAAATTTGGTAGGGAATGATAATGTTCGATAGTTAAGTTGGAAAAAGGTGATACAAGAAAAATTTTCTATGGGTAATTATAAGTGTTACATAAGGTGAAGAATGTCTTTGGTAGGAGTAAATCATAGGGTTAGAATTCTTGAAGTAATGAAACTAGTAATCAAGATAAGACTAAGAAATAAAAAGAAAGTTAAAGTTGATGATGGGATAAACATCTTTGAAGGAAAAGGTGTAAGGATGAGATAGGACTAAAATTAAGGAATAAGTACAGCAGGTTGAAAAGATACCAACAATACCAAAAATAGGAAAAGGGAAGTGGATAAGATGCAAAGGATAGGAAGAGAGCTCGATAGAGTCAGTTATAATGATGAGGATAAGGAGTGTCTAACCACTGCCCCTGTGTTGGCACTACCTGTGAGTGGTGAAGGATACAGTGTATTGTGACGCCTCGAGAGTTGGCCTTGGGTGTGTTTTGATGCGAGAATGGAAAGGTAGTGGCTTATGCTTCAAGGCAGCTGAAGAGGCATGAGCAGAACTACCCCACCCATGATTTGGAAATGGCGGCTGTAGTCTTTGCACTGAAAATCTAGAGACACTATCTGTATGGTGAAGTGTGCGAGATATACACCGACCATAAGAGTTTAAAGTACATCTTCCAACAGAGGAATTTAAACTTGAGACAGAGGAGATGGATGGAGCTTACGAAGACTATGATTGCACCATCGGTACCACCTGGAAGGCCAATGTTGTAGCAGATGCTTTGAGCAGAAATCTTACGCGATTTGGCGCACATTTCACAGAGAAGAGACCGTTGATTCGGAAGTACATGAGTTGATGGATCAAGGTTTAATCCTAGATCTTTCGGATGAGGGTATTGTTGGCTCACTTTTCGTGAGGCCGGACTTGAGGGACAGAGTTAGAGTTTCCCAACACGAGACCAACAATTGATGAAGATCATAGAAAGAGTACAATGAAGGTGAAGGTGGTGAGTTTGGATTTGCCAATGATGGCGCCTAGTGCATGGTTCTAGGATATGTGTGCCCGATGTGGACAACCTCGGGAATGAAATCATGCGAGAGGCATACTACACACTTTACGATGTCCACGAGTTCCACCAAAATGTATCATGATGTGAAAGATAGCTCTGGTGGAATGGCATGAAGAGAGACATAGCAGACTTTGTGTCCAAGTGCTTGACTTGTCGAAGGTGAAGTTTGAACACGAGAGACCGTCGGGAAGCTGCAAGAGCTCCCTATCCCAGAATGGAAGTGGGAAATGATTACTATGGATTTTGTGACTGGTTGCCTCGTACCACGCGAGGGTATGATTCGATATGGGTAATTGTAGACCGCTTAACTAAATCAGCTCACTTCTTGCGGTGAAGATCACGTGATTCATTGCACGATACCCGACTCTACACTCGAGAAATAGTCGATTGCATGGAGTTCTGCTTCCATAATATCGGCAGAGGGCCTGATTCACTTCTCGGTTTTGGAGAAAGTTGCAGGAGGCACTTGGCACACGCTTGAACTTGATGCGGCTTTCCACCCTCGCATGCAGACAGCGGTCGAAGGACAATCCAAACATCGGAAGACATGCTTCGCATGAGTGTTTTGGATTTTGGAGGTCAATGGGATGAGCGACTAGCTTTGGTGGAGTTTGCCTACAACAACGATTATCACTCCAAAGATAGGGATGCCACCCTATGAGGCACTATATGGAAGAAAGTGTAGGTCTCCTCTGTGTTGGACGGAAATGGGGGAAGCGAAGGTGCATGATGTAGACCTAGTGTAGTACACTTCAGAGGTAGTTCCTTTAATCAGGGAACGATCAAGCTTGACTTTGAGGCGAGAAGAGTTATGCGGACCAGACGGAGGGATGTGGAGTTTGCGATGGGCGACTATGTATTCTGAAGGTTTCTCCAATGAAGGGAGTCGTGAGATTTGGAAAGAAGGGCAAGTTGGCGGCTCGGTATATTGGACCTTTTGAGGTTCTTGATAGAGTTGGAGCAGTTGCCTACCGGTTGGAGCTACCACCCAACCTTTCTCACGTTCATCCCATGTTTCACATCTCCATGCTCAGGAAATACATTCCCGATCCTTCTCATGTACTACAACCAGATGTAATAGAGCTAAAAGAGAACTTGACCTTTGAGGAGCAACCTGTAGCCATAGTGGACTACCAAGATCAAAACAGATCCCTATGGTTAAGGTTTTGTGGAGGAGCCAGTCAGTGGAAGAGTGCACCTGGGAGTCAGAACGGGACATGCGTAGCAAGTACCCTTATCTGTTCAATGTGCAATCATGTACTTTATTCTGCCTTGTGTAAAATTCGAGGACGAATTTTCTGTAAGGGGGGGAGAATGTAACACCCCTGATTTTATATATTATTATTGGGCTTCGTGTAGGTATCCTCAATTCGCGAAAATTTGGCGATTGTCGGATCTGTGAATTTCCGGCGCATGGACTAGCTACCGGAAAAGTCTCCGAATTGGATCGAGGTTTTGGCTACCCCACCATTGTCAGGCATCCCGAGCGTTCCCGAAGTCGGAATCGGCAAAGGTAAACCCGAACCTTGTTTTTACGTAATTTTCTAGTGCTTAAATAGGATTAAAAATCCGTAAAATATTCGTGGTAGCTTAGAAAATTATGATTCTTTTTGCAATAGCTTAGTAATATTGCTAAGGACCGCGGGGCAAAGTTTTAGAATTTTTAGAGCTTATTTGGGCAGTTTTTGCAAAAATGGTCAATTATAAGGACTAAATTGAAATATTACATACTGTGATGGATGATTGATTTGATGGGCCCAGGAGGGGCTGTGTGATATGATTGAGCTGTGGATATATGGATTGTAAATATAGAAGTGTGTTTTGAGCCATTTTGCAGGTTGGGTAGGTCCTAGGTATAGGGGAGACTCTGCCGGATTTTCGGCACGACTTAGGACGTATTGGTCTTTTTCTTTATTTGTATTGAGTCAAATTTATTAAATGATTGTAATAAAATTGTCAGGTGAGCCGACGACCTTCTTCCTCATGACCGCCTCAGTGACCATCGTCAAGTCTGTGAGTAAAATATTAATTTTAATTGTAATTTCGATATTATTATATGTTCAGCATGCCCATGCATCACTTATATGCATATATTTATGTAGTTAAACTCTAGGCACGATTTATGATGCATGATAACTGTTAAAGTGCCATGATGTTGTTGTGGTAATTTGGAGCAGTGTGCGTGCGTTGGCGTGCGTGTGATGTGGTGTGGACTATGGATAGGACGGGGTAGTCACGGCTTGAGTAATTCGCTGGGACCCGATCCTTCGAGGGGTAGTCACGGCTTGAGTAATTTGGGACCCTCGATTTGGTTATTAAGTGGAAGTCCGAGCTTGAGTAATTCGGCACGGGTTGGATTTAAGAGAGTGTATGGGGATCGGCTCCCATATGTTATGATTGATACTACAGGTGTGTGAGTGCTCCAAATTACCTTTTGATGTTATGATGTGAAAATGATGTTGATGTTGCATTTCACTCTACAGGTGCATTAGTTTTAGATAGTTATAGAGATTATGGTTAAAATTGATATTTTACTCTCGAGTCGAACGCTCACTCTGTACAAAAATTTTTACAGAGCCACGGAGGATACTTTTTGAGGTTAACTCGCTTTCTCCTCGCAGTCAATTATTCTTTGTATAAACTTGTTAAATCTTAGAATTTCCGCATGTGTTAGGAATGTTTATTTGATTTGGGTGCGTAAACTAAATTATTATTTTGGACTGTAAACTTAATATTCTAAGCATCTTGGATGGATTGGATGAGGGAGCTGAGCTCCCATTTATTTTTAAGCTGATGAGTATGTGGAGGGTGAGCTGAGCTCCCCAATTGAGTATTTATTGTGTTTACAGGTCGGGTGAGTCGAAAACTCCCCGTTGGAAAGTCCATTTTATGGCCGGACTCTGTCTGTTTGTTTTCTTGAAATTGGGCCCAAATGGGCCTTAGAATTGGGTAAATGAACAGTTAGGCTTACTACGGGCCTCGGGGCTTTAGTGGCCTGAGTCCTAGTCTTGGTCCGGCCCATAGGTTGGGTCGTGACAGATGGTGACAAGGGTGTTGCTAGAATCGGGTGGGCGAGAATGTCAGGCCTCAATGGGACAGAGGTAGACATGGGTTTCTCAATCCCACATCGGACAAGAAGGGGGTCGATCCGAGGGACAAGTGCGGCCTATCATGCAGCAGCTGGTATGCGTCTGACGAGCAACATAATGAACCTTGGCAAGGCATTTTAGAGGACGTCTGCGTGCGAAAGTGGGTGAGTGCATTGGCAAACTGGTGGCCAACATGCTGCTCAAGTGTTTGCATTGGGCGAGCGCAACAAATGGTGTGTGGACTCCTATGTGCGAGGGAGTGTGACCAAGTTGCGCAGGGAAGCGACGTGAATGCACGCAAACGAGGGCGTTTGTGGGATTGGGTGAGGGAGAATATAACGGTTCGGAAGTTCCCCACTCCTATTCTTGGCAGTTGGCAAGGTCGTCACAAACTGTCTCTTGCCCTATGGAGCTAACCAGTGTGAATCTGTATAGGTACTTGCCAGAAACCTCGAAGATACTTAATATATGGGCTTATGCGAGCTTGCCAGATAGGGAGAGGCTGACCTGGGGACCCTGGCCAAGGGGGACCTAGGTGCCGCACGGGGCTAGAACTCCCGTCCCGTGACAATAAACAAAGGATTTGGGGATTTTGTGAATAGTTTGCAATGCAATAATCTCATATTGGGATAATAACCCCTATCAAGAACTACTATTCTAAAATTGAAGATCATTATATAGTTTTCTTATTCATAGTCTAAATGAATAATAAAATAATTATAATAAATGTTTGCATAATATATAATCTGCAAGGGAATATACTATAGCAATGGCGTGGTGTGCAAATTTTCGAGTAAAGATTTATTGAGACTTTAAAACAATGTCAAATAGAAATTCAATATCTATGACGTATGACATACCTAAGTAACCTAAAATCTATATGTCTATCTACTAGAGGAGGAGACAATAAGTGTTGCATGAAGATCCTGGGGTGAATTAAGAGGTAAAAGATGTGCTATACATTACAAATTTTTATTTATTTTCATTTATGCTTTTATTAATTATGAAGTAAATCATTATGTGTTAATATGCCAACTAAATTAACGTGTCATGGTTTAGATTAATTTTACCATTAGATTATGCAGCCAAATGATGACATGTTTGCCAATTGCTAAAACAAAGTTTATCTTAACACATATATATAAATGGTGACATTTTCTTACAAAATTGTAGAATGTGGGATAAGGTATTATACATGCAAAGCCTTAATTTTGGTTTTTTTTTTTTTTTTTTTCCCTAGAGCTCCTACTTTATAAAAAATAAATTCCTTGCATAGACCTCACACACAAACGAATGCTTATTGCATGTTTATTCTATTGTTAGCTGCATATTTGTGTGTTTATTGACACAATTGGATAACTTCTTTTGTTCTCCCTCTTGTTGTTCCCTGTTAAGATCCTCTAAAAGTTTTTGTAGTTGTCATTAGGTTCCTTTTGATCACCTTTTTAAAGCTAAATGCCAATGATTAGATTAGATCACTATGCATGCATCTCACATGACTTTTGACATGCTATCACTTTACAACACTTATCTCTATTGTAGCTTCCTGCACTTTATCTTCATCTTCTTTGTGATTTATATCTCTTTCCACTCTATTTATAGGAGAAATAGCAAAAAATTTCATGTGCAAATGGAGCTTTCATGGAGCAATGCCTTGAGCGGCAAAGTTTTTTGCATATAGTTTTATTTGAGGTTGAGGAGTTCTTATATTGATTTCAATTTCAATGATAGTGCACTACCTTGATTTATAGGATTAATTTGACTACTTAATTCATTTATACTATTGAATATATCATAAGATAAGCCTAATGCAAAAATGACAGATGGAGCATCTTATCTAATAAAATTTACAAAGTGGCAAATATTTCAATTTTCATGTTGTCCATAAAAGGATGATGATTAAGTGATGCTTGCATTATTAATCTATTTCTTTTTATATAACTTATTCTCAAACAGAATCACTTATTTATTTGTTCTATATTATTGATTTTTTTTTTCTGACGAATGACTATATTAAAGTTATTATTAATATTAAAAATCAATATTATTATTAATAGTGAGAAAAACATTATTGTTATATGTCAAGCAAGGTAATTTTAAAAGTAAATTAACTATTTATTAAAGACTAATAAATTAAACATATAAAAGTTGAAAAAATATAAATCAATTTTAATTAAGTGCCATAGTAATTTAATATTATGAAAATAAATTAAATTTAATCGATTGTATGATAATATTATATAGTAGGTGAAAATTATAGAAAATTATATATATATATATATATATATAAGTTACTAGTACATACTATGAGTGGAGACAACATGTACCACATGTTTAAAAAATTACTAATAATAAAATATTAATTTTAAATAATAAAAAACAAAGTATATTTGATGAATTTTTTAATAACCCTATTTCTAATATCACTTTACACTATAAAGTGAGATTTATTATCCCCTACTAAAAGAAAATTATTGTCTAAGATTTTTTAAAATAATATTTTCCTAATTTTATAATTTTATAATTTTTATTGCCTAAAAGAAAATGAAAATTGTTGAAGGTATTTAAAAATTGAAAAAACAATCTCAACTCACTAATATGATAGATGAGGAAAAAAAATAAAAGTTTTAAAAAATCTTTAAAAATTAGTAAAAATAATCATTAGATTGAAAAAAGAGGGTTTTTAGAAATTTTAAAAAATTTACAAAAATCTTATTTTAGAAATCACAATCTTATTTGGAAATTATAATTTTATAAAAATTCAATTCAATTGATTTCTTTTTAGTTAATTCTCATATTTAAAATGAAAAACATTTAATTCTTTTTAACTTTTAAAAAAATTATTTTAAAAGAAATAAAAATTAAGATTGAAAATTTTAATTGAATAAAATAATTAAATATAAAATATAATATAATCACGAATATGTTAACCTTTTAACTACCATGATTGTAATTATGGCATGAAAGGAATCTGAAAATTAGCTTCTAGAATAAAAGAGAAAATATTCTGTTGGCTGAAAAAGAAAAAAACCAACGGCGGAGATGAAACCCAGATGTTAATCAGAAGAAACAGAAAATTTTGGTTTAAAGGCAGGGGGTAATGTTCCACATGGCAATCTCTGCTTCCATCAACTTTAGAATGGCCTATGCATGCCCTCAATGTTACATTCATCCAATGACCCTTTTCTTCTATATATATAACCCTTCTCTACACTCTTCTTCTTCACTTTCATATCATCTTCTTCTTCTTCTTCTTTTGGTTTTAATGGCTGCTTCTGTTGATCCTCTGGTTGTGGGTCGTGTTATTGGTGATGTGATTGATATGTTCGTTCCTAGTGTGAGTATGTCTGTGTATTATGGGTCTAAGCATGTCACTAATGGCTGTGATATTAAGCCTTCTATTGCTGTCACTCCTCCTAAGCTCAGCATTTCTGGTCATCCCGACCACCTCTATACTCTGGTTCGTTTACCACTTTCACTATTTTCCTTTACATGCATGTGTGTTTTACATATGTTGAAATTAATATTATTGTTCATCAACTCAAATTAATTCGTTTAATAAATTGAAAATCAAGAAAATTTCAGTATTATTCAATCAAAATTTATTGATTATATATATAATTATTTATACAATAAAAGCTTGTGAAATGCAAGGTGGCATATGATATCTATAACAACAGTTGATATTCATGTAGGTGATGACAGACCCTGATGCACCAAGCCCTAGTGAACCCAGCATGAGAGAGTGGGTTCATTGGTAAGTATATAAATGGATATATAATAATAATTAATTTTTTAATGCTATTTATATTTATTTTCTATATTTTTGTTTCTGATTTCAGGATAGTGGCAGATATACCTGGTGGAACAAATCCTAGTAAAGGTGAGAGAAATTAAATCAGTATATTGTTTGCTCTAGAGATATTTATAAAAATAAATAAAGAAAAATATCATAATTTTTTTAATTAATTTTTATGTTGAAGTATCTGATACAGAGTTTGTCATGATTATTGTAATCATATTTTTTTTATAAACAAGAAAACAAAACATTATCTGCCACCTTTTGGTGTAAACAAATCAACATGCATGCATGTAATTATTCTTAATATAAAAGACAAAGTAAATAAATGTCACATTCTCTGCCACCCATTAGTGCAAACAAACAAATCAACATGCATGCATGTAATTATTTTCAATAAAATTGAATTTATTATTATTTTTAAAATATTTTATTAAAATAATATATAAAATAACATAATTATTTATATAAATTTAAGTCAAAATAAATTCATACGTAATTTATTCAATATCCTCTTTGATATAAACATTGCATGCCAATCTTGACCACATTGCGGCCGAATATGGATGAAGCAAGTATCAGTCCCATGTCACACTCTCACCTTTTAGATGGTCATGGTAGTTGCTTTGATTTCTGGCCTCACAAGAGGCCTATTTATACAACTCCACTTGGCAAGCTTTTTTGTTCAGATTTATTGAGTTAATTATAATGTTAAAGGGAAGGAGATATTGTCGTACGTGGGTCCTCGTCCGCCAGTGGGAATTCACCGCTACATACTGGTGCTTTTCCAGCAAAAGATGGAGCTGGGGATGGCAGAGCAACCGCAATCACGGGCTAATTTCAACACAAGGATGTTTGCTGCACATTTGGACTTGGGACTGCCAGTTGCTACTGTCTACTTCAATGCCCAGAAGGAGCCTGCTAGTCGCAGGCGCTAAATAATTATATATAGGCTTAGTGCTTATATGCTTGGTGCTTATGGTTAATTTCCATGTTAATAAACTACAAGTCTACTCTAAATTAAGAAGCTTTGCTTAATGTTTTTTTCTTTCCCTAATATAGATATAATATTTAATTGCTATTTTCATGTTCATCTTCTTGTCTATGTGAAGTTTACGCCTGCGCGCATAAATAAATTAATATAGATATAATTAGGCTCAATAAAAATTTAATTTAGTTTGAATTATTTTCTAAACGAAACGTTAAATTTTGCGAACTCACTTATTTAATAAAAATTAAATTTTAAAATAAATTAATAAAAATATTTTTATCATATTTTTTATAAAATTTATTATTATATTACTATTATTTATCACAATATAAAAAATTATTCGTCCTTGAAGTCAATGATCTCAACAATGGCGTCACCTTCCTTCCCAATCTTCGCTTTCATCAAGTGGTGAAGTCGTAGCCTTGAAGGGGTCGCATCCTTCACCAGTTCTTTGAAAACAAACCAAGTAATCGTTTACAAAGATTGGTTAAATTAATCATCATTCCTTAATTTAGAGCATTGTAATATAATTATTTTTAAATTTTAATTTATAATATTAAATAATATAAATTTTAATTTCATAAATAATTTCTTTTCTTGATTTTATTATAATTAATTTTTTAGTCAAATTGATGTGTTAAAAAATTAAAATTAAAATTATTAAAATATCCTTAAATAAAAATGTATTTTTTCTGCTAGTTGATCTTTCATTTCTTTTTCATTTTCCCATCATTTTCTCTCATTTTTCACCTCCCAAGTGAAGATTTTACCCAAAATCTCACAAAAATTAAATAACTCTAAGAAAAATTATAAATAAAATCACATAAACCTCACTAATCTTTACATCCACGTTAACTTATTAATTTTCTAATCATCTACAATAGAAAATCGATTAACTTAACCCGATTTCTTGACCATTGCCTTGCTTGGGAGATGAGTCAAATGGAGTCACTTTCGCTTTATTGTAATGGGCTTCAGGGGGAAATATCACCTGAAATTGAGAATTGTTCTTGAATTTTGAAGCTTATCAATTTAAGTAATAAACAGAGCTGGGCAACGGTTTGTCATAGACGATTCTCTTGGAGAGCATGAGAGATTGATCCTTGGCCTCATAGTCGTCCTTGCGAATGATACTGTCAGCTGGCTCTTAAAATCAACAGCAACAAAGCTAGTACCTTTATTGGAAGGTTATTTAAATCAAAATCTTGATTTCGGAGGTGAGAAAATAGAGATAAAATATGGGAAAATGAAATAGAAATGAGAAAAAGGGCACAAGGAGAAAATTTTATTTTCATTTAAGAGTGGGTAAATTCTTCATAAATCAGCTAAATGATCAAAAAATATGTTATAATAGGTAATGGAGAATTTTTTTTTATTCATTAAATTAAGGCCAATATAGTTTTATATTATTTATTTGCAAGGTTGCCCGCTTTCACCCTACATCTTTGTCCTATGTATTGAGTGTTTGGCTCAGAGTATCAAAATGGCTGCTAATAAGGGTAATTGGAAAGTTGTAAAGATGAGTAGAGTCAGTCCTACCCTCACTCATTTGTTTTTCGTGGACAATCTTATTCTCTTCGCCAAAGCTTCAACTACGCAAGTTTCAGCGATTAAGTCCATTCTTGTAGAGTTTTGTGCTCCATTCGGGGAAACATTAAATAATGACAAGTCTACGATTTTTTTCTCTAGAAATGTGTCTGAAGAAGCCTAGCAGCATCTCTCTATGAACCTGGATTTCAAGGAAGTGGACACATTTGAACTATTTGGGGGTCCTAGTCATCCATGCAAGAATTTCGAGGAATACTTACTCTTCCCTGGTGGAGAAAGTTGCCAGTAAGCTTAACAAATAGAAATGTCACGATCCAAATTTTGAGCCACACCGGTACTAGAATTTGGGTCAGTATAAGGCCCCCAAAACTCGTAATAAGTCTAATTATTTCTAACCCAATCATGAAGCCCATAAATATAGTCTAATTTCAAAAAATTAAATGAATAAAGTCTGGATATAATTAGACTATTCAAAGAGGAGCACTAACTCATCTAACCTATAAACACAAAATATCACAATCTGGGAAGTTCAGCTCATCCTCATAATCCTCAAAGCAAATAAATAATCAAATGCAAGCTCAGCTCCCTCATCTAAAGAAATAACCATCTCATGCATCCATGCATATTCACGTAATAAGTTTACAACATCAAAAAATTAAGTTATTACAATCCCAGATAAGATCAGTATACTACTGGTATATGTAGAGTTTTAGAATATGAATCAAGGAAATAAAAACATAATTAAACTTCTTATGGTAAACCTGCGAGAAAGAAAGTAGGTTATTCTCAAAGAGCCTACCTGTCACCTAAGGAAAATAGTTGAAAAGGAGTGAGCGTTCGACTAATAGAGTAAAATATTAATTTTAAATATAATTTCTATAATTATCTAGAACTAATGCATTGCCTGGATATGAAATACAGCATAGTCACATAGTATCAAACAATTCAAGCAATATTCGCACGAAAGATAATTTGGAGCACGTACACACACACATGTGTGTCACATCAACATATATCCATATGGGAGCTAATCTCCTATACAGCTCTCTTAATTTCAATATCTACCAGTGAGATCAACTCAAGATTCGGGGTGTTACAGGAAAGGGAAGCTACTTTCTTTTGCAGTACGGGTAACTCTTGCGAAGGTTATACTAAGCACTATTCTTGTTTGTACCATGGATTCTGAGTTTCACATATTTGGAGATAGAACAGATAATCAGGAATTTTATCTGGAGCAGCTTCGCTGTGAGATCAAAGGTTTCGTTGGTTAGATGTGATGTGGTATGTTCTACTAAATCCATTAGATGTCTAGGATTTCACAAATTAAAATTGTTTAACAAAGCTTTTGTAATGAAATTGGCTTTTAACATCTTTTTTGGGTAGGAGAGCTTATGGACTTTCATGGTAAATGTGCATAGAATTTGCTGGGCCTATCCTCCTTTCTCCCGATTCATGGAGGTTCACATGTGTGGAGAGCTTGATACAGTATGGCCCCTAGTTTTTCATAATGTTCGCTAGTTAATAAGGAGAGGAAACATGGTGCATTTCTAGATTGATAAATGGGTTCCAGGTCTACCTCCTTTGTGGGAGCTCATCTTGGATGGTGTATCTTTGGATCAACTTCCTCTTCATGATGGTCTTGTTAATCAGTTTATAGACTCTAATGGGTTCTAAAATTTATCCCTTATAAGTCAATTTTTAGACCAAGACACAATTGTTAAGATTGTTGCTATCCCGCCTCCCCATCCGAAAGTAATTTATGATTCTTTGGTTTGGATCCCTTCAAAGGATGGTAAGTTTAGTGTGAAATCCTCTATTGCTTTGGTGGAACCTTACAATGCCCCTAGAGATAATTCACTGTGGGAGCTTATATGGTCTTAGGAACGGCCTGAATGCATTAAATTATTTTTATGGCTAGCTTACCAAGGCAGGATCCTTACCAACATGCAGCGTTGGTCTAGGGGGCTTATCCAAGATGCTAGTTGCTTTTCTTGTGTTGATCTAGATGAAGATGTTATACACACTCTCCATGATTGTCCTAATGTGAAACTCATCTAAATGGAGCTTATTGAAAATTAAAAGTGGATTGCTTTTTTTCAGGAGCTGTTTGGATTGGTTTCGCTTTAATTTCATAACAAGGTTGATAGGTCGAACTACAACTGGAAAACTATTTTTGGGTTTGCTTTGTGGATGATATGGAAGTGGAGAAATGCTAACATCTTTTTAGGAGTTGACCCTTCCATAAATTCTATCTCTTTAATCATTTCTAAAGTTTAGGAGTGTACAAATATCAGGGGGACGAGTGCTCTTAACTTTTTTCCTAGTATTCAGTAAGAAGTGCTAGTCCAATGGTTTTTCAGTTGGATCGGGTCCTAGTGAGTCAAGCCTCAGTCTCGACTACCCATCCTTCCCATATTCATATTCACACCACACACACGCCGAAACACACACACAACTCCAATTTACCTCAAGACGACATCTATAATAATTTTATCAAATAAATATGTAATACAAGGCGTGCCTAGTATTTAACTATATACATATATTTATAAATGAATGCATGGGTATGCCTTGAATATATAATAATATTAAAATTATAAATAAAATCAATATCTACCCACTGAACAATAAGAGATCACTGAGGCCGCTAAGCAGAGGAAGAAGGTTGACTCGAATCACCTAAACAATTATATCCATGAATCTATCAATATTAAAACAAAATAATAATTTAAAATGGTCAAAGACATCCTAAATTTATGCTGAAAATTAGACAGAGTTTTTACTACACCTAGAACCTACCCAAGTTGCAAAACAACTCAAACAATACTTCTAAATCCAAAGGCCTCAGACCCACAATACAACAACATCATACGACCCCTCTTGAGCTCGCCAAACTAGACAATTCTCAAATAACTACATAATTCAGTTATAAGGCTTGAAACTAATATTTTGTAAAAACCATCCAAACCAACCCCAAAATTCTATAAACATGCATCGCAGTCTTTAGTAATGCTATTATACTATTGCAAAATAAAATATAATTTTCTGGCTACTCATGAATATTTTATAAAGTTTATTCTAAACCTAACATTAAGAAAAAAGAGCAATTTGGAGTTCGGGTTTACCTACGTCAATTCTAACACCTGAAACACGTCTGAGATGTCTGAAAATGGTAAAAAGCATTGTAATATTGACCCACTTTCAAAGTGAGTTTGACAACCCGTCTGTCCGGCCTAAAAATGCAGTCTCGGTCACTAGTGGAAATTTCTCGAAACGAGAACACTTACTCAAAGTTCATAATACTAGGAGTTAGAATATAATTTTTATTTAATTAAACAAACTCATTAAAGACCCAAAAAGTCACTACGAAATTCATGGGATCCATCGGATTTTAGGTGTTAGAAAAATTTTCAAATGGTGTTGTTGCGAAGCTCTCGCCGAGTGGAGCATGTTGGTGATTTTAGAATCTCAATGGGGTTCATGGTTTGGGAGAAATCTAGCTCAAAAGTCAAAATTGGGTAAAATTTCTAGGGCTTGATTTGCATAAACCGCCCGATAAAATTTGACAAAATAGGTGTCTATGGAAAGTTCTGGAAGAGTAAAACACAAGGAAACTGAACTTGATCCTATCGGTGGCCGGATTGGGAGAAATTGACCCAAGAAGCTAAAATGGTGCAGTTTTGAAGGGGGAACTTTGGAGCAATTTTTTGGCAGGCTAGAGGGGCGGCGCCAACAGGGGAGGGTGGTGGGAGGTGTACCAGCGTGTGGGGGAGGCCGGGGGAGGGTTGGCCCGTGGTGGGGAAAGGAGGAGAGCGAGGAAAAGAAGAGAGAAGGGTGATGCACTCAGGAGAAGAAAGGGGAAGAAAAAGAAGGCTAGTCTGATTTGATTGGTTCAATCTAGTCCAATTCGATTCGATTGATTCGATTTAAGGTACTCAAAATTTGATTGTGCTCTGCTTTGGGACCCACAACGAGGCCCAAAAATTTTAAAAAATTTATAAAAAATTCAGAAAAATTTGTGGAGTTTAAATATATTTTTAGATTTGATACATAGTCTTTAAATTAATTTTTAAAAATCATTAAAATTTATTGCCTTGAAAAATAAAAATCCAATTTTAAAAACTCAGAAAATTCAAATTAAATACCAGAATATTTAATACATTAAAATATCATAATTTATCCATATAATAGTTATTTAAAAATTCTGTGTGTTACAGGAAAGGGAAGCTGCTTTCTTTTGCAGTACCGGTAACTCTTGCGAAGCTTGTACTAAGCACCATTCTTGTTTGTACCATAAATTCTGCATGGACTCTGAGTTCCACATATTTGGAGATAGAACAGATAATCAGGAATTTTATCTAGAGCAGCTTCGCTGTGAGATCAAAGGTTTCGTTGGTTAGATGTGATGTGGTATGTTCTCCTAAATCCATTGGAAGTCAGGGATTTCACAAATTAAAATTTGTTAACAATGCTTTTGTGATGAAATTGGCTTTTAACATCTTTTATGGGCAGGAGAGCTTATGGACAAAGGCTTTTCATGGTAAATATGCACAGAATTTGCTGGGCCTATCGTCCTTTCTCCCGGTTCATAGGTTCACATGCGTGGAGAGCCATTGCTGCAGTATGGCCCCAAGTCTTTCATAATGTTCGCTGGCTAATAAGAAGAGGAAACATGGTGCACTTCTAGATTGATAAATGGGTTCCAAGTATACCTCCTTTATCTTTGATGGTATATCTTTGGATGAACTTCCTCTTCATGATGGTCTTGTTAATCAGTTTACAGACTATAATGGGTTTTGAAATTTATCCCTTATAAGTCAATTTCTAGACCAAGACACAATTGTTAAGATTGTCGCTATCCCTCTTCCTCATCCGGAAGCGATTTGTGATTCTTTAGTCTGGATCCCTTCTGTTAGCATAATTACAGCAATTAGCATGATTATAGGAGATTTGTATAGCATAATTACAGCAATTAGCATGATTATAGGAGATTTGTGTAGCATAATTATAGCAATTATTATTCTTGTCCAAATTAGTTCATATTCTCATGTATAAATAGATGTAATATCTCTGTAAATAAGACACAAACAAATACACAATCCTTTCCTTCATTACTTGTATTCTTTCTTCTAACATGGTATCAGAGCCATAAAGCTTTTATTTCTAGTTTCTGGGGTCTCTCTGCTCTCTCTACAACCTGTTCTGGTTCATTCTTTCATACCTATTATTATACCTTTTTTTTTTCTCCTCATCTTGTTATCAATGGAGAAATCTGATATTTCAAAACCTATTGCAACAGTTCTGACTGGTTCCAACTACAATCTTTGGGTTCAAGGAATGAAAAGTTTTTTGATAGGTCGCAAGCTTTGGCGTATTGTTATCGGAGATATCACTACGCCGACAAGAGAGAACGATGAAACTGATGCAAAATTTGCTGACTGTCTTGAGGATTGGGATAGTAAAAATCATCAGATCATCACCTGGTTTCGCAATACCTCTATCTCGTCCATCCACATCCAATTTGCTAATTATGACTCTATAAAAGAAATCTGAGATTTTTTGGCTAATCGATATCAGATCACTGGACTTGCCCACTATTATCAGTTGTGGACTACTCTTCATAATCTGAAACAAGAAGCAGGTCAATCTGTGAATGATTTTCTTGCCCAGCTCCAACCTATTTGGAATCAAATATCTCAGGCCAAAATCAGTGAAGATCATCTTCATCTCATTCAAGTTCTAATGGCTCTTCGATTAGAATATGAGGCCGTTCGAGCGTCCCTGCTACATCGAAATCCACTCCCATCATTGGAAACTGCTATTCAAGAGATTATTTTTGAAGAGACTCGTCTCAGTTTGGATAAAACTCCTCAATTTGAAGCTGCTATTGCAACTACTCGATCCTCACATCAGAAATCTGGCAATAAACTTTGTAAGAATTGTAATCAAATTGGTCATGCTTTTGCATATTGTCCTACTATAGAATGCAAATATTGTCATGGTTACGGTCATATTCTTGAACATTGTCCCACACGTCCTCCAAGACCAAAAGGAGGGCATTCTAAATTCAAGAATGTCTCAAAGCCTGGATCTTCCTCTGTCACTGCTGTTGCTGCTACTGAGGGCTCTACTGCCATCACCATGAGTGATCTTGAGGCACTATTCAAACAGGTTATCTCTTTTAATTCTTCTGCTGCCATGTCTGCCACTCCGGGTAATTCTTATTGGCTTTTTGACTCTGCATGTTGTAATCATATGACCACTAATCTTAAATTCTTGTCTTTTGCAAGACCTGTATCTTCCTTACCACCAATCCATACTGCAAATGGTACTAAAATGAATATCACACATACTGGTCATGTGTCTACCTCAAATCTTCATCTCCCTGACACCTATTATATCCCTAATTTGGCACTCAATCTTATTTCTGTTGGTCAGTTGTGTGAAAAAGGACTAAATGTTATTTTTTCTCACCATGGTGTCCTGGTACAGGATCCACAAACGGGACAGATTCTTGGGGAGGGTCTCAGAATGGGTCGATTATTTGAGCTTACATCTTTACATCTTCCTCAGAGATTTGTGTCTGCAGCTACAATTCCTAATTCCTCCATTCACCAATGGCATCTTCGTCTTGGTCATGCTTCTACCAGTAAAATTCAACCTTTAATTTCTCGTGGATTATTAGGATCTACTAAGTTTGAGTCATTTAATTGTTTAAATTGTCAGCTTGTAAAACAACCTGCATTATCTTTTTCTCATAATAATACTACTTCAGACACTCCTTTTGGTTTAATTCATTATGACATTTAGGGTCCTTCTCCTATTTCTTCAATAAATGGTTTTCGTTATTTTGTAATATTTATTGATGATTATTCTTGGTTTACTTGGATATATTTTTTGAAACATCGATCTGAGTTATCACAAATTTACATCACATTTGCAAAAATGATTAAAACTCAGTTCTCTTGTGACATTAAAATTCTCCGAACAGACAATGCCATGGAATATCGGGATTCTTCTTTACTTCAGTTTCTTAGTCAACAAGGCACCGTTGTTCAACGTTCTTGTCCTCACACCTCTCAACAGAATGGGCGAGCCGAACGCAAGCATCGCCATATTCTTGATTCTGTACGTACTCTTCTTCTTTCTGCCTCATGTCCAGAAAAATTTTAGGGAGAAGCAGCTCTTCATGCTGTTTATATTATTAATCGTCTTCCTACCTTGGTTCTTCATAATTTGTCTCCTTTTGAAAAGTTGTTTGGATAACCTCCTGACTATTCCATCCTTAAACCTTTTGGATATGTTTCTTTTGTTCTTTTACAACCTCATGAACATACCAAATTAGAACCCCGTGCTCGTCTATGTTGTTTTCTTGGTTATGGCATTGAACACAAAGGGTATCGTTGTTGGGATCCTGTTTCTAATAAGTTACGCATCTCTCGTCATGTTACCTTTTGGGAAAATACTATGTTCTCTTCTCTTTCCAAATTTCATCACTCTGTCAATACTGATTCTCTATTTTTCACTGACTCTTCCAAAGAGCTGTTTCCAAGTCCTGATCCAGGTGATTGTGATGTGCTCAATATTAGCCCAACTACACCTGCCTGTTGAATCGGCACGATTGTTGATCCGATGCACGTGCTGCATCTCCTCCTAGCACTACTCTTCGTCGTTCTACCCGCGTAAGAGAAACTCCTCATTATCTTTCTGATTTTCACTGTTACTCTACTATTGCAACCCTTTATGAGCCTCGTTCTTATCGTGAGGCAAATCGCCCTCTTTGGCGACAAGCTATGGTAGCGAACTTGGGCTTTAGAGAAAACTCATACTTGGGATTTAGTTGATCTTCCACCAAACAAGACCCCTATTAATTGCAAAATGGATTTACAAAATCAAGACCCGTTCTGATGGAACAATTGAACGCTACAAAGCTCGCTTAGTAGCCAAAGGGTACACTCAAGAGTATGGTATCGACTATGAAGAAACTTTTGCTCCAGTGGCCCGATTAACATCTATTCGCAGTCTCTTAGCTATTGCTGCAGTTCGTAAATGGAAACTTTTCCAGATGGATGTCAAAAATGCTTTTCTTCATGGTGATTTAACAGAAGAGGTTTATATGCATCCTCCTCCTGGTTATCATTCTCCTCATATGGTTTGCAAACTTCTGTGAGCCTTATATGGATTAAAACAAGCCCCCAGGGCCTAGTTTGCCAAATTTAGTTCCACTCTTGCTCAACTTGGTTTTCTCTCTAGTCCACATGATTCTGTATTATTCACTCGCCGAACTGACAGTGGTATTGTTCTTCTGTTGCTTTTATGTTGATGATATGATAATAACAGGAGATGATTCATTTGGTATTTTAGAGTTACAACATTATCTCAATCAACATTTTGAAATGAAAGACCTGGGTTCTCTCAGCTATTTTCTGAGTCTTGAAGTTTCTCAAAATTCTGATGGCTATTATCTATCTCAAGCCAAGTATGCATCCGACTTACTTTCTCGGCGGGCATCACGATAGCAAAACAAGATCAACCCAATTGGAGCTCAATTGCAAACTTACACCTCTTGATAGCACTCCTCTTGATGATCCTACTTTATATCGATAGCTTGTCGGGAGTCTTGTTTATCTCACAGTTACTCGACCTGATATTTCATATCTTTGTTCATCCGTCACCGGTTTATGTCTGCTCCTCGCTCAACTCATTTCTTTGCAGTACTTCGATTCCTTCGTTATATCAAAGGCACTCTTTTTCATGGTTTGCACTTTTCTGCTACCTCCTCCCTAGTATTATCGCTACTCGATCTTGATTGGTGGTGATCGGCGGATCGTCGCTCTACAACTGGTTATTGTTTCTTCTTGGGTAATTCTCTTATCTCTTGGCGTAGCAAAAAGCAAACTGTTGTTGCACGTTCTAGCACATAATCTGAATATCGTGCTCTTGCTGATGCTACATCTGAATTACTTTGGTTACGATGGTTATTAACTGATTTGGGTGTCACTCATTCTTCTGCCACAATGCTTCATTGCGATAATAGAAGTGCCATACAGATTTCTCATAATGATGTATTTCATGAGCGTACCAAACACATCGAAATTGATTGTCATTTTGTACGTCATCATGTTGCTCATAGTACCATATGTTTGATTCCTGTCTCCTCTGTCAGCCAAACCGCTGATATATTCACCAAAACGCATCCTCCCGCTCGCTTTCAGGATCTCTTAAGCAAACTCAAGTTGGCACCTGTGCTACCACCTTGAGTTTGAGGGGGGGTGTTAGCATAATTACAGCAATTAGCATGATTATAGGAGATTTGTGTAGTATAATTATAGCAATTAGCATGATTATAGGAGATTTGTGTAGCATAATTATAGCAATTATTATTCTTATCCAAATTAGTTCATATTCTCATGTATAAATAGATGTAATATCTCTGTAAATAAGATACAAACAAATACACAATCATTTCCTTCATTACTTGTATTCTTTCTTCTAACACCTTCGAAGGACAGTAAGTTTAGTGTGAAATCCTCTATTGCTTTGATGGAATCTTGCAACGCCTCTGGAGATAATTCATTGTGGGATCTTATATGGTCTTGGGAAGGGCCTGAATGCATTAAATTGTTTTTATGGCTAGCTTACCAAGGCAGGATCCTTACCAACATGCAGCGTCGGTCTAGGGGGCTTACCGAGGATGCTAGTTGCTTTTCTTGTGTTGATCTAGATGAAGATGTTATACACACTCTCCATGATTGTCCTAGTGTGAAACTCGTCTAGATGGGGCTTATTGAAAATTAAAAGTGGATTGCTTTCTCAGGGGAGCTGTTTGGATTGGTTTCACTTTAATTTCATAGCAAGGTTGATAGGTCGAACTACAAGTGGAAAACTGTTTTTGGGTTTGCTTTGTGGATGATATGGAAGTGGAGAAATGCTAACATCTTTTTAGGAGTTGACCATTCCACAAATTCTATCTCTTTAATCCTTTCTAAGGTTCAGGAGTGTACGAATATCAGGGGGACGGGTGCTCTTGAATTTTTTCCTAAAGTTCAGCAAGAAGTGCTAGTCCAATGGTTTTCTCCTCCATTGAATTGGATTCCACTTAATACGGATGGTAGTGTAATGCAAGATTCTAGGGCTGTTGGTGGTTTGATGAGAGACTCTAATGGAAAATGGATTATTGGCTATGGGTGTAATATTGGTCATTGTGCATTTCGGTCTGAGCTTTGGGGAGTTTGGAGGGCCTTAGGGCTGTTTGGATGCTTGTTGAATGCAATGATAGCTGTTAGGTGATATCATTCTTGTTAGGTGATAGGCGATAGCGATAGGCGATGATATTTGTTTATATTAAGTGTTTGGTAAAATTATATTTAGCTGTTGCTGTTAATATGTGAAATGACTAATAAGGGTATATATAATATAATTTATTTTATTATTTAAATAAATATAAAATTATAAATTTATTACATTATATTTTTTATTTTATTATTAAATTAAATATATAATTATTAAATTAATATATTATATTATTTAAATAAATATATAATTATTAATCTTTTATATTATATCATTTATTTTATTATTGAAATAAGGAAATAATTATTTTTTTAAGATAATTAAATAATTTTAAAAAAATAGATAAAATAATAAAATAATTATTATTGTTAATAGAAAAATTTATAACTAATTTTAAGTTTTTGAATATAAATAAATATTTTATATTTTCTGTTATTAATAAAAAATATTTTAACAAAGTTGAAATATGTTAATTAAAATATTAAAATTACAAATAAAAAAATAAAAAAATTAATAATATTAATTTTCAAGTTAAACAAAAAAGGATAATATGGTCAAAATAAAAAATAAAACCAGATCATTTATCGGTGATGAAAGCAACTCTAAAAATAGAGTGATACAAGCTACTGGTGATGGGTATCATATCGTTGCCCATCATATCAATTTCTATTTTTTTAAAACACCACAATTTACTGTTTGGGTGTCTATCACTATCACCGCAATAAACCAAACACCCCCTTAGTCTCACCTGAGATTTGGGATATAAACAAGTTATTGTTGAAGTTGATGGTCTTACAACCTGTAATGCTATTCTTGGTCAATCTATGCCTTTCAACTATCATGGGTCTCTTTTTTCTTTAATCTGTGGTTTGCTAAGGCGAAGATGGAGTGTACATCTAAGGCATATTTTTCGTGAAGCTAACAGTTGTACAGACTAGATGGCTGGCGTTGCTTGTGGTCTTCCTTTTGGTTTGTCTTGTGTTCATTGTCCTTTGTCGTGGCTTTTGCCCTTGATTCGAGGAGATGCTGCTGAAGTTGTTTATCCTAGGAGGAGGACTCGTTAGTTTTTGGTGTTTTTCCTTTGTTTCTGAAAAAAATTGAAAATAAAATAGAAATTTAAATATATTTAAAATTGATTTAAAATTAAATTTAATATAATTTAATCATAAAAAATATATAATTTTTTTTTACTTTTCAATATATAGAATAATTTTTTAACCTTTCAACTATAATCTCAAACAGAGTCTAAGTATAATTACCAAGCTAATCATGATTAGCAATTGCAAATACTAGTCATGGATCCCATATTAATAAAATAAGATTTAATTCTGAATACGAGTGCAATTAATTAATTTTAAAATTTTTAGATTAAATTATCAAAATAACATATTCATCTTTGTGGATTAATTGAGCCTGAATAAAAAAATAAAATAATAAATTTAATAATATGATAATATATATATATCACTTGAATTTTTTCAGCCTAAACTTATTTATCATGAATAAATACACAAAATATATAATGAGATCCACATATTAAAGCATGAGTCTCATATATTTGTATCTTAAATTTATAATAAACCGAGTTTAGACAAAAATTTTCCTTTATCACATAAAATATTATAAAATTTTATTTTTTAAACAAAAAAAAAAACTATCCTAATTCTCTTTATATATAAACACAAGACTTAATCTAAAACAATTTGAATGAATTGAACCTTTGAATTCTACGAACAATTCAAGCCCTAAGTTTCAATTTTCAAATAAATATGACAAAGAAGTAAAATCCCTTTTGTCCTTGAAAGTCTAAATTCTTTTTCCATGGATTGCTGGCTTCCAATAACTTCAAATTTCATAGTCCACTCCTCTAATGGTTCCTTCTTTACCAAATCTTGCTTGAATTTTCAGAAAGCGTAATTCAATGATTTATATATGTCAAACTTAATAATAATAATAAAAAAAAAGTTTCCAATTTCATTAACTACTCCACTAGATGCATGGTTCCTTCTTCACCAAATCTTGGTAGAATTTTCAAAAAGCCTAATTGAATGATTTATATAAGTTAAATTTAATAATAATAAAATATTTTTTATTTAGGAAGGTTGTTTAAAAAATAATAATATTTTTATCTAAACATACATGAAAATTAATTAATTTTTTAAGCTTAGGTGGATTGGACCATCTTAACATTGTTTAAAAAGTTATGATTTATTGAAAAAATAAATTAACTAAAAAATGAAAAATTAACTTTTCATATGATCATTAAAAGTTATTCTTAAAGAAAAGTAACTATTAATAATGTCACTAAAGGACGTTTGCATTTTTATAATTGTTTGTATAAAATTAAAAGTATTTATCAATGGTAATTAGATATAACCACTAAAATCCCATTTGGGTTGAAATTAAGAGATAAAAAAAATTTAAAATTTTTTTTAAATATTATTAAAAAATAATTGGAAAATATATTTTATTAATATTTTAAAATTTTATAATTAATTAAAACATATTAAATTTAATTTTAAATAAAATTTTAACATTCTTTAATTATAATATATAATAAGATGAATTTTTTTAAAACAATTTTAATAATAATATCAAATAAATTTATGGAGCATGATGGCACTAGGGTTGTTCATCCCCAATTTATTCCTATTTTGTCTTTTGTGAGATTTTTTTTTAAATTTAGTAATTAAGTTTTTATTGAGTATATAAATTTTAATGTTATTATTTTTTTTAATGAATTATAATAATTTTTAATTCAGACTCATTACGAGAGTAAAGCATTATCAATAATAATTTTCTCCTTCGATAAAAATCAACACATCATTGTGTTTTTAATAATTTTGTATCTAAACTTGATAATTGTCGATATAAATATTTCTAGAAGAATTGTCAGAAAATTACATAAAGCAATAATAGACTATTTTATAGGAGTGGTTTTGTATTATATATGATTTGACTTGGTTGAATGATTGCATAATGATACCTTAAGTCATTGTGTTTACATTGAAAACGTGTGAGTTGAGGAAAATTATAAAATATTAGTCCTATAGCATATAAAAATAATCCCCACTTTCTCATTAAAAATATAAATTTTTTTATTGATAATAATTAATTTAATTAATAAAACTCAATAAGTATATTTATTAGATTAAAAATTTAAGTCTTATTAATTATCTTTTCTATTTAAATATTTATGTGAATTTCATTAAAATCTTTTTAATAAGACTGATGTGTTTCCGAACTGAAACTGAATTGAAAAATCTTTTTTCACTTAAACTTGTTTCAATGAAAAAAAAAAAGAGTTATCTTTGTATATGTAAAATGAATTTCACATATTTAATCTGTAAAAAAAGTATAAGTAATTTTTTGATATTTTTATTAATTAATAATTATATTTAAATATTTTAATTTAAACATATTGTTATATATGTCAACTTTTAAAGTTCGAAGTTATTATATTCAAATCTCATAATTTTATGAGTTATTTTATTAATTACAACAAAATGCATTGAGTGCAAATTATTTTTTATTTTTTTTTGTCATTAATTACTATTTAAGGTAGATAAAATTTAAAATTCTTCAAATTGATTTCAAAATTTTAACTATAATTATTTTTAATTTTAAATATTAAAATACATAATATAAATTAAAATATTTTAATATAATTGTCAATTAGGGAAACATTTGATTCCAACTTCATTTACAAGTATGTATTTTAAATGATAAAATTATTAATTGTACAAATACAAAGAAGGAATGGCAGCTTGCTACGTAATAATTCAGAAACCAACAAATCAATGGACGCGTTTTCTTGTCTTAATTATTATATATTATATGGTGGATGATTTGCTTATCTTCTGAGTCGACATCTTTGAATTTTTCTAAATATGAGATATACTCATCTCCATTTATTTATTTATTCATGCAACTTGTTTTTATTTTCATTTCCTAATTACTATTAAATAACCAATTAGGCATCTTTGCCATTGGAATTTGACTATTTTAATTTATTTACTTATTTATTAAAATTAAACAAGAGGGATATTCTTTGAAAATCATATCGAATTGTTTAGAAATTGTTTAATATTATTTTATTTATTAGTTAAAGAAAATTTTACTTAAATAATATATTTATTTTTGAGATTTTAAAATAGAAAATCAGGCTTTTAATTTGCAACACACACGAATTGTTTTCTAAAAAATTGAATTTTTTAAATTAGAAGTTAAAAATTAAAAAAAAATATCGTAAATAATTTTTTTTTTATTCTTTTAGTTTATATGGAAACTTCAATTTAGACTTTATACCCTTAAATTTCTTTAAAATTTGAAGAAACTAAGAATAAATTTTTAAAATTTGAAGTGCTTGAATAAATGAACATTTCATAATAATAACAATGAGGGTGTTTTACAATTTAGTTCTTTAGGTATGATAAAAAACTAAAGTTTAATTTCTTTATTTTTAATAAAAAATAATTTAGTCTTTAATATATGTTTCTGTTAACATAATATTTCTTCTGTTAAAATTCACTGTTAACCATAAATTGAAGTAATCAACTCAAATTTGAGGGATTAAATTGTTATAAATATTAAAATTATATGATTAAATTGTTATAAAAATTAAAATGTAATGAAGTAAAATGTTATAGTTTTCAATCTATTTATGGTGAATTTTAATAGGATGACAATATATTATAATTTTTATCATATCTTAATAATAATAATAATAATAATAATAATAATAATAATAATAATAATAATAATGTTGGATGGTGACTTGAATTTATAATACACCCTAGCATATGTTATTAGCTTACATATGAAGCTTCCAAATTGAGAATTGTGAGGAAGGTGACAAGTTGCTTGCCGATATATGAGCTCATTAAGGTATGATGAGGTTAATAAAAAAAAATAATAAGTTATGATCAGGAAGGTGAAAAATTGATTGTTGGTATCATAATAATTTAAGCTATTTTGGTACAAATAATTCCAAGCTCAATAATTAGATATTTAACATTTTGCAGATCAAAGAATTTCACATGAGATCACAGTATATTATAATTTGGGATTAAAAAAATATGATGGGTAATATCGCAATGAGTCAGGTGAATCCATGAATTAGTAAGAAAAAAAAAAAAGAAACTAAAGCCATGAGCTATGTAATAAAGAAAAGGTGGAACCTTAGATGGAGCCATCACATGCAGTACAAGTGACACAAACAGAGCTAGGGGATTGAGGGGTGTCATGATAACACAATTAATTTTACTTTAGCTCCCTTAAAAATAATTAGCTATGTCATTGACAAGTGATAACTAGAACTAAAACTAAAACTAAAATTAATCCCTTCCAATTACACTTTTAGAGGGCAATGTTGGAATCCTCCATCGATTAACTAAAAAAATTGAAAGAAAATACAAGTAAAGGAAAGCCAATTTGATGGAAGCAACTCCAAATTCAAAAATCGAATATTGCCAACAATCTGCAGCACTCACTGACTCAGAAAATTTCACAACTATGTTTAAACATTTATTGTTAAAAGCACTTTAATGTACAAGCAATGATTACTTAGAAGGAAAGTCGATCTGATAACTCGATCTAATCTCTCAAATTCAAAATATATGTAGGTTCAACTATGTTGAATCCTTGTTGCTTCTTTATAATAAGAGAGAGATATGAAGAGTATTTCACAGGAGAGTCTCTAACAAGTGAGAACTTTGAATGTATATTTGATATTTTAAGGTTTAAATATTATTCTCTGATTCTTGTTAAGATAGGCTTACGTTGAATCTCTTAAATTTAGTGTTCTCAATTTTACTTATTTATTTTATCATCACATTTATTTAGTTCAAACAACTATTCGATTTGCTAAATTGCTTTAATAATAATGATACAAGGATTAGGGAAGTCAATTTCAGCGCACACAGAATATACATGCAAGAGCTTATACACCTAATAACAGCTATCACTCGCTATAAATAGAGCTGAGCTCAAAGTCCATCTCATCATCGCTTGCCTTGTGCTCGCCACACGCATTCCCCCCACTCTCTCTCCCTTCCTCTCTCTCTCTCTCTCTCTCTTGAGGTACATGCTATGACAATATTGCATTCTTTCTTCTTTAATTTTCTTTTGTTTTTCATATTTTCCCATGTTAGATAATGATTTTCTAATCATTATCATTTATTTAGATGATTATTTAACCTCCTAACTATTAATTAAGAGTGTTTAAACAAGCTGTTTGTTTAAGATTGTCCTTTTCCTCAAGAAATCTTACCAACAACATTGATGGGTAGCTAGGAATATATTCTTGTAAGCTTTTAAGAAATGAAAATATCCCAATATCTATGCATGGAGATGGAACCTTCATGCCTGTTTAGCTAATGATCATGTATATTATTAATGGTTTTTTTTTTGGGGTTATTGTGAAGGTAGAAAATGAAGATGATCATGAAGATGGAGAAATCATCATGGGCAGTTCTACTCTTAATCATGGTAAGCTGTAGCATATCTATGGCACAACCTAGCCCAGTTACAGAAGCAACTCTGCATGAAATTGCTGCTTCTCTTCAAATGTACGTTGATGAACTTCCAGAGATGCCTAAGCTCTTTGGTTACACCACCAACAAATATGGATCTCCCAACCCAGCCAAACTCACTATTGGCATGTATCAGATCAAATGGGTATGAGTTTCTTCTGGCCCTTCCTTCCCTCTCTCTCTCTCTCTCTCTCTCCATTCAACTCTGTTAGATGCCATGAGTCTGCCTCAATATCCATTGAGTTTTGAGTTTCAAGTAAAAATTTATATAAAATTCAAATAAATCATGTCTCTTTTTATCATCTGTGGTTTATATTTAAAATTTAATGGGATTTGCAAGATATATAAACTCAATAAATTTAATTAATTTCTCATATTTTTAATATTTATTTAATGTTCTACAGCCTGCCACTTACCTGGAAGCAACTATATAATTGTCTTGCTCAAGTATTCAAGAGTCAAATATAATATTCATTACACGTCCAATAAGTCATATATAATAATTCTTAAAAAAAAAAAGCCATATATAATAATTGGTGTATGCAAATCATAGTCTTTAAATTAATTTTAAAAATAATTTATTGTCCAGTCCTAATGGACAATAATTACATATCTTACAGACCACTTTATAAAGTATAAGTAAATAAACAATAAAATAATTTATTTTTTCTCTCTCTAATGAAAACAATATTATTTAATTTTTTTTCCTCATTATTTTTATTAAAAGTATGCTATTTTTAATTTTTAACATTGAATCTTGGGGAGGTAACGTGTCTTACAGGTCATATTCACTGTGAAAAATGACAAATAAATTGTAATTTTAAAATAAAATTAATAGTAAAATTTTATAATTAATTAATTGCAATCATAGGGAGGATTTGTTTTCAAAGTTCTAGAATATATTATGCTATATCAACTACGACACAGCAACGACTTCGATAGGGATAATTGCATATATAATTACATAACAGTAAATTAGTTTAATAAAATATTTCATAAGTATATTTATCTAACATTAAAATTATATATTTAACTATAAACATTTTTTTATGGGTATAGAATGATTGATTTGAGTATTAGATCTGCAAGATAATAGAAAACAGTTAACTACCACTCCAATACTTAAATTAGTAATGGAAAATAGATTATAAATGAATAAAACTAATTCCATTAACGTAGCTGATAACATTTATTTATATTTTAGTGTATTTCTATTAGGATTAGGAGATTGTAATTAAGTGAAATTAAAAATTCACTTTATCTAGAACTCTAATTACGGCAGTTATCTTGAAATCCTTATCTTAATCCAATTGTCCAGGAATATACTCAGACGAGTAACTCTTTATTCGAATATTTGAATTCATTTTCTAAGTACCTTACAATTACTTGAATTGGACTATGAACTTTGACCTATGTTATTCAGTTGTTCATTACTCGTTTTCAAGTATTATTAACCTCGATAAATTATTATTATTATTATTATTATTATTATTATGTAACACTTGTTTTTAATTATTTTAAAAATATAGTTATTTTGTGTAATTCATTTAAACGACATCGTTTTATTATTTCTTTCAGAAATTTCACCGCGATTTCCCAGCCACAACTGTATTTGCTTACGGAACATCGGCTGCAACCGCCACTGTACCTGGCCCCACTATAGAGGCAATTAAAGGAGTACCTACATCTGTGACGTGGCAAAATTTTCTCCCTCAATCTCACATACTCCCGTGGGATCCAACGGTCCCAACAGCCATCCCTAAGCACGGAGGTGTCCCCACTGTTGTTCATCTCCACGGTGGGGTCCATCCACCAACATCGGACGGTCATGCTTTAGCTTGGTTCACAGCAGGATTTCGTGAGACTGGGCCTACATGGTCTCAACGAACGTATACTTACCCTAACGTGCAACACTCTGGTAATCTCTGGTACCATGATCATGCAGTTGGTCTGACACGTGTCAATCTCCTAGCTGGTTTGATTGCAGCCTATGTAATTCGCGATCCATATCTCGACGCAAAATTAAAACTCCCAATGGGCCCAGAGTTTGATCGTCATTTAATGATCGTCGACCGAAGCTTTTACAAAGATGGTTCGTTGTACATGAATTACACTGGAATCAATCCCACAATACACCCGCAATGGCAACCGGAATACTTCGGTGACGCTGTTATTGTCAACGGTAAAGCTTGGCCTTATCTTGAGGTCAAACGAAGAAAATACAGATTCCGCATAATCAACGCCGCCAATGCAAGATACTTCCGTTTTTCCTTATCCAACGGCTTATCTTTTATCCAAGTAGGATCAGATGCATCATACCTACCTTATCCAATCTCTACACCCACCATACTCCTAGCTCCTTCGGAGATTGCTGACGTCATCATTGATTTCTCGAAAGCATCTGCCAAAGAATCCGTTTTGACCAATGATGCTCCATACCCGTACCCGACTGGTAATTCGGTTGACGAGCTGAACAGTAAGATCATGAAGTTCATCATTAACCCTAAATCACCGACACCGCCTGATACATCACGAGTCCCACCAAATTTGGTTGAATATCAGACGGCATCAACAGCAGGAGCAGCAGTTACAAGGTACATTGTGATGTACGAGTACCAAAGTCAAACCGGAGCTCCAACCCATTTATACATAAATGGGAAAAGATTTGAAGATCCGGTAACGGAGACGCCAAAATCCGGCAGCACAGAAGTATGGGAAGTGATAAACCTGACCGGCGATAATCACCCATTACACGTCCATCTCGGTACAATTCAAGCACTTAAAGCGCAGGAGCTGGTGGATTTATCTACATTCAGTGCGTGCATGAGTGTTAAGAACGATGCAATTGCATGCAACGTGAGTAAGCACGCAACTGGGAAGGTGATTAATACGCCGGAAAACGAGAAGACTTGGAAGAACACGGTGAAGATTGAACCTGGGTACCAGACGACGGTGGTGGTTAAGTTTAATTTGGTTGAGAATAACAAAGCAAAGGCGTATCCTTTTGACGCAAGTGCAGAACCAGGTTATGTGTATCACTGCCATGTAAGTTTAGATTCCATCTAAACACTTTCTTTTCTTCTTCTATTACATGATCATGATTCTGATTGATTGATTGATTGATTGATTGATTCATCGATGATGTTCTTTTCATGCAGATTTTGGATCATGAAGATAATGCTATGATACGTCCACTGAAGCTTCTTCCTTGAAAAATACACATATATATATGAATTATATATGTGGAAATGTAAATTTATACTATATATCGAGTCATTTCTTTATGTGCTGTTGTTTTTTTTTTTTTCGCATGTTTTGTTTTGTGGGGCTTTAAGTTTCCGTTTCCATGTTATTTTGCCCATTTTTCTTGTTGTAATTAAGGAATAAATTCAAATTTACCAAATGTTAACCTACCGGCATTAGAATTGCCTTATTCAGCTCTATTCCATAATAATTTTTAAAATAGCATTTATATCCATATATATATATATATATATATATATACCAAAACCAACTCCACGTATATATATATTTCGGTGGATGGTGGGACGACAAGGACGTGGAGTTGGTTTCGTATATATATGGTTTCGTATATATATATATATACACAAAAGAGTTGGCTCTGCGTCCATATATATACGAAACCAACTCCACATCCCTGTCGTCCCACCATCCACCGATAAAACCAACTCCACGTCCCTGTCGTCCCACAAAGCAGCAAAAAAAAAAAAAAAAAAAAAAAATATATATATATATATATATATATATATATATATATAAAAAAGAGTTGGCTCTTCGTCCCGTTCATCCACCGAAACCAACTCCACGTCTCTGTCGCCCTATATATTTTGGTGGATGGTGGGACGACAAGGACATGGAGTTGGTTTCGGTGGATGAACGGGATGCAAAGCCAACTCCATATATATATATATATATATATATATATATATATATATATATATTTCGGTGGATGGTGGGACGACAGGGATGTGGAGTTGGTTTCGGTGGATGAACGGGACGCAGAGCCAACTCTTTTGTGTGTGTATATATATATATATATATTTCGGTGGATGGTGGGACGACAGGGACATGGAGTTGGTTTCGGTGGATGAACGGGATGCAAAGCCAACTCCATATATATATATATATATATATGTGTGTGTGTGTGTGTGTGTGTGTGTGTGTGTGTGTATTACAAGTATCGGTAAAGAGGAAACCTTTTATATATTTTCTTATTTATATATATATATATATATATATATATATATAATACACACACACACTAGAGTTGGCTCTGCGTCCCGTTCATCCACCGAAACCAACTCCATGTCCCTGTCGTCCCACCATCCACCGAAATATATATATATATATGTGTGTGTGTGTGTGTGTGTGTGTGTTTGTGTGTGTGTGTGTGTGTATTACAAGTATCGGTAAAGAGGAAACCTTTTATATATTTTCTTTTTTTTTTTAATAAAAATCAGTTATTGTCCAACAGTAATCATGATCAACCCAATTCAATACCAATGATTAAAGAAAAAAAATGAATTTCTAGAGTAGTTGTAACAGATCAAGGAAAGAAAATAAAATCAGATTCACCCATTATTGAACAAAGAACGAGAATTTTTACCTTGAAAACAGAATTAAAGGTAATGAATAGAGAAATAAAAATTTAGGGATTCTCTGCGTACATCAGATTATAAATCGTAAATATATATATATATATATATATATATATATATATATATATATATATATATATATATATATATATATAACAATAAATAAAAGATGATGAAAATACCTGTTGAGAGTATTTGGTATAAAAGGAGGTGATAAACAGGCTTTGAGAGCAAAGTTTAACAGAAAGATATTATTAGGGTATATATATTTCAAGAGTTTCATTAGGTGTAGAATGGGATAAGAGTCATCATTGAACTGAGTTGTTCAGACTACAAATATATATTTAATTTCAAAAATAATATATCTATAAAAATAAATAAGCAGGCCATCCAATAAAATATATTTTTTTAGATAATTATATTAAATTATTGTTAGCTAATTAAAATAAATAAATAAATAAAATATTAGGTTTCCACGTAATCAAAAGCTACCGAATAATAGAATTTCTAGTCCTATATATAGTGTTGCTTTGCAATTCTAATCATAAGTGAATTAGGAACCCTAATTTAACTCTAGTTCGGAATACTAAATACGATGAACTAGGAAATAATAATAATAAACGTAATAATTATAGAATCCCTAAAGAATAAAACTCTAAACTTCCTAATTTTGCAATAAATAAAATTCCTAAACTCTGTCTAGTGTCTTCGTCCAATGCTGCTTCACCCAGTACCAGTACTGACTGACAATAGGACTAAATTATTTTGTAGGTTCTGACCATTTCTGCTGGTAAGTCAGCGAAAGTGTGGGAGATCTGTGAAGATGGTAATGGGGAATTGAAGAAAACATTGGCATGTTCTGGCTCAGGTGGAGTTGATGACATGCTAGTTGGTTGCCTTTGGCAGAATGATTATCTTGTCACTGTGTCCCTTGGTGGCACAATTAGCATCTTCTTTGCAAGTGATCTCAAAAAAAGTCCACGACAAATATCTGGACATATGAAGAATGCTACATCATTAGCTGTGCTTAAAAATGTCCAAAAAACTATATTGTCCGGTAGTTATGATGGTTTGATAGTTAAATGGATTCAAGGCATTGGGTACAGCTGCTGTTGAAGAAGAAATTGTCACATCTGGATTTGATAATAAGGTGACTGACATGCATATATTCTTCAATTCTACTTTGAAATAACTATATTTACTTTTTGTTTCCATTTCTAATCAATTATAGAGTTAAGAAAGTGAAAGAGAACATGCTTGTTACAATCTTTTTTCTTCCTTATTTAATTATGTAGACAGAATATATCTTGATTGTGGCTTCTCTTTCATTATTTGATACTTAGCTTATGAACAAATAATATGCATCTAAAGCTATAATTGAATTTCCAAGGAGAAGTATTTCCCCAGCAAATATTTTGAAATCCTCGAGTTCAAATATATACAGTATAAAACTGACAAAAGAAGACAGTTAGACTCCACTGGTAATTGAACTTTTATCTGGAAAGTTATTTGGAGAAAGTTTTAAAGTGTCTTTAAATAGCATTGGTGAGATTTTTCTTCCAATGTAAGTTGCTGCTTGTTGCTGAAATTATAAAATATCCTCAATAATTCACTCATTTATGTAATTTCTTGGCTTATAAAATTGACAATCAATGGAAGATCTACAAAATATGATGATGAAATTACTTGGTATGGATGATTTGTCAAATCATTTGTTAGTCCCAGATTCTGTAAAGCCACAAATGGATTATTATTATTATTATTATTATTATTATTATTATTATTGTTGTTGTTGTTGTTGTTTCTTCGTGACTTTAATAAATAATTAGATAAAATTCTACTTAGGTTTGATTAATTAAACATGACTTTTTCCTGAGGCACCATCATTTTTTGGAAAAAAAAAAAAATTATATGTGATGGTTCTGCTCGTAATGCTTTTCTTTCTTCCCTTTCCCTGTGCCTGGATTTGGAGAGTTCGTTTTCAAGGGGACCAATGTGGAGATGCCAATTCCATTGACATTAGCAGTCAACCAAAAGACTTTAGTCTTGCCCTTCTCAATCCTGGGCTTGCTTTGGTCACAATTGATTCAGGTGTTGTCATGCTCCGTGGCACAAAAATAGTGTCAACAATCAATCTTGGTTTTTCGGTGACAGCATCTGCAATTGCACATGATGGAAGTGAAGCAATCATAGGTGGGCATGATGGCAAATTGCATGTATATTCTATAACAGGTGACAATCTTAAGGAAGAAGCAGTACTTGAGAAACGTCATGGGGCTGTCAGTGTCATACGTTACTCTCCAGATGTTTCAATTTTTGCAGCTGGTGATGCAAATAGAGAAGCTATTGTTTGGGACCGAGTCTCCCGAGAGGTACCTTGTTCTCCTAATTTAATTTGACAATTTTGTTGCCGTAAAACTGTTTATTTATGACATTTGATTAGTTTAGCAGAAGTGACAAATGTGCAAACCTATGTTTGTTGTGTGTGCGTGTGTGAAATAACATTATATTTATTTTAAGAGTGATACAACTGATTGGCTCACCAACTTGGCTCACAACTTTGCTGATCTAGTAAGTTATGAGAAGGCCTTAAAATTTTCTAGCACTTTGCCTGGAGGTAAGAAACTTACCTACACTGGGTGTACATAGGTAGCTCTCACAAAAGAGTGGGCTTCATGCAATGAGATCCATTTCTATTAGTGATGGTGTATGTACACATGATAAGCTTAGTCATGTAGTTAAACCTAGTCACATGATAAGTCTGTTGGAAGTATAACTAAAATTAGATTATCCAGTTGACTGCTCATACCATTTTCAACATGAAGTAAACATGCCCTTAGAATAGTGAGAATAGGTACAGTCAAGTATTTAAAACCTGATTAGTTGGACCTGGTTAACAAGGAGTTGCTTTGTTAACTGATCTAGTTGACTGCCCAAACACCTGTGAGTGGTCAAAGCCTGATTAAAATTAGCTGATCCACTAATCCCACTGCAACCTGGCCTTCCAGATTAAAATGAATTTGACCTGCTTTCGGAAATGTTGAAAGTGCAAGTTGCCTGTTAGATGCTTGAACCCTGTTTCAGAAGAAGTCCACAATAGCCTCCGGGCCACCAAGCCACCTAAAGAATTTTGATGTAAACTGTTAGTCTCAAAGTCTCTACTCTCTGACAAGTGCAAAGGATATTCAAGTCCTGAATATCATTTCATCATTTTATAAACACTCCCTTATTTTTGGTTGACATTTTGTTTGTTTAATACGGATGCAACCAGATACTCCTAGGTGAACCATAGATTAACTATTAGACAATAGTGTAGACAAACCATATCATAACTATTAGACACTAGCGTATCCATAATGTATGCATTGGTGCTATTATTCTTACACTTAAACATCAAGTTTGCTATTACCTAATTCTAGTCTTGTCGTGTACTGTGTCCTTGTTCTGTGAGGAGATAGATGAGTTTATTACACAAGGGTTTGATTTATTCTACCAGGCAAAGCCCGACTGGTATATTACATTGAACCAAGCATTGATCCTTGATTTGAAATACTCCTATGATTGTATACTGTCAGATCCCCCTTAGGCCTGGTCGTCAGTTTATTGTTTTATTTAAGAATGTGTACCTTGCTTTATTTAAGAATGGCAACAACAGTAGATGTCCTCTTATTTGCTTTTTTAAGTATTCTAGTTTGTTACCTCATAATCTTGTTAGTTATATTTTTCACAACTTAAGAACATGTTATACCATACTGCCCGCATAAATTGCCATGCTTGGTCTCCTGATAGCAGCGTGGTTGCTACTGGATCACTTGACACTTGTGTCATTATGTACGAAGTGGACAAGCCTGCATCTAGTCGGATGACCATAAAGGGAGCTCATTTGGGTGGGGTATATTGTCGACACCATATTTTGGCCGATCCCCAAAATCAATAAAACTTTGAAACTGACCTCAGTACTAAGTCTAATTTTGACAGCCAGTCACATTTCCGATCTCTCTTTGATAGGCAGTCACATTTCCGATCTCTCTTTGATAGACAGTAACATTTCCGATCTCTCCTCACAAAGAATTAAATTAATGCTAAGTCCTCACATCAGTCAAAGCCTTACCAGTCTATTAAATCGCTCACTGATCTCTCGAACCCATTGTCGAATCTCCGGACCAGACAAGTATATTCCTGGTCTCTGTTAATAGACAAAATGAACTGACACCAAATCTTTTCTTACCAGTTTTATTGCCGATCTCCCTTTCAAAAGTTTAAAAGCTAAGGTTTTGGTCCGGTTTAATGAGGATTCCGATCTTAAGTGTTCAAGTTAAATTTCTAATTTTAATCAAGTCCCGTTCAACATTTCTTTCCTACCGATCTCATGCTCATTATGTTTTTCCGATCTCTCACACTTAGGATAATAATAGCTTTCAGTTATTTCAATATACTCAGACAATCAAGTGTTTAGAAATGTTCCGATCACAACCATTCATCAAACAAAAGGCATTATATTTCATTTCATCGCGAAATTTGTACAAGTTATTCGGCTGGGGGATCACCCCCAGCCTGATCTACATTTTGCTCATCCTCTCCTTCCTCTTCACTATCCTCACCCTCGCCCCCGGGAGCCAGGTCGGCCATCCAAGAGAAGTCCTCTTCTGTGTAACGCTTCTGGAGTTCGACCAAGAGGTCCTTGTGAGCATTCACATAGGCACCAGCTATCCCTGTCACCATTTCTTCGTCTTTCGCCTTAAGCTCCTCGATAAGTTGGGCGACCTGAGAAGCATCGTTGGCCCGGAGCGCCTCGACTTCCCTGAGAGCACGATCCCTTTCAGCCAGAACATGATTCTGTTCGACCACCTCTTCTTCGTCAGACGACCACGAGAACTGAATAGAAGGAGGACTCGCCGCTCTTTGACCCTCGACACCGCTCATTTTCAAAGAAAACAAAGAACTTAAACTAAAAAGAAGATCAAAGCCCTTACCGGAGTCGGATCGGCGTCGGAAGAACTTGAGCAAACGAGAGAACTTTGAGGTTGTGAGCGAGAGATTGAAAATGACATACAGGAGCAAATGGCTAACCCTTCACCCCTATTTATACTTGTCCGAGCATTTAATGCTCACGAGGTTCTAGGCAGTGCATCGGTTAACGAGATTCGCCAGCTGTTCTGACACGTCTCTCGAACATTCCAAGGAGATCGATTAAATGGAGATCGGCATAATAAGTTGAATATTTTGAATGAAGGATTAGTTAAGAGTCGTTTTGTTAGGAACCAGATCGGACAAATATATCAGAGATCGGAAAATAATCAATAAGATAATAATTGGAGAAACAAGATTTTTATTTCCAAAAGATCGGATTACATCATTTGGGCGATCTCTAGAGATCGGATGACAATAAAGGTCTAACTACATCATTTGGGCGATCTCTAGAGATCTGATTACATTGAAGGATTACATCATTTGGGCGATCTCTAGAGACCGGTGGAACATCCTATCTAAAGAGTCCCAGGTTTATAACTGATCCCAAGGGTGTCGCCGATCGGAGCTTAATCCGCTGTCGGAACACCCAATGTGGAAGGAAACAGCTGTCGGAACACTCAATGTGGTGAGAAGCAGAGTGAACTTGAGGAAGCAATCGCCTAGGGTCAGCGGAGCATCAGCAATTTGCTCAGTAAGGTTGTCTCATTTACTTATGTATCTGGGTGATCCAAATTTAGTGAAAAATCAAATGCTCCTTTAGTCAAAAGGATCAACATATCCATTTAAGCCCTCCTAACTAATACAAAGTTAAATCTACTTACCCTTATTAAGGGACGAGGTGGGGTGCCTAACACCTTCCCCACCCGTTTACGGACCCCGAACCTAGAATCTCTGCCTTGAAGTGGTTTCATTTCAATTTATTTTCACAAATGGTTTTCTTTAGTTTCCCTTAAAACTAAGGTGGCGACTCCTCACTCTTTCCCACTTCGGTGAGTGATCGACTAGGCGACCGCAAAATCCCTTGCGACAGCTTGGTGACTCCACTGGGGACAGTACAAAGACTGACTTAGCCCCGGTCTAGTGGTCCAAGAGTAGATTTAATTTTGTCCGATCAAATTATAGTTAAATGGGCTTATTCAGCGATGTTTTATACATTATTGCTGCTAACTATTTTGCTTGTTTCTGATTTTATTTCCTCTGATTGCTCTTCGTTTCAAAAAAGAAAAAAAGAAAAATGGAAAAATAAAATCCCCCTGAATTGGGAAGAGGTAAAAGTGTCCCTTCACACACTAAACACTCACACGATGTCCTCACACACTTTGGCCCTATACCCGGGCTTTCTTCCCCTTTTAGGAAAGTAGGAGGGAGTCATGTAGCGGTACCCGTGGGTTCTACCCCGTTAGTATCCGTGAAGGCTTCTGCTCAAATTGAAACTCGTTCTATCCACTGTGATACTCGTGGAATTTTCCCGATAATATCATGGTTATAGAATGGGGCTCTACTGTTTACAGTAGGGGCAATTTGGGAACCTGTGGCTTTTAGAAAATTAGACCCTGAGCTAAACTATCACGATAGCTGAAAGCCATAGTAAGCTACCTTATAAGATAGAACTACCCAAATAGGTAGCGCTCGTCCGATATCAGGAGTCTCCCTATTATAGGACAAAAGGGGCATACTTACTCTCATCCTTTTCTGCTTTAATTTCCTTTTGTTCATTTTTGTGAGGGTAATCTTGAATTCTACTAAAACACCTACACATTTTCCTACTTTGATAAATGTGTACGTGTCATCCTGTCAACAGTATGATTCAAAATTACCCTAATTCATCTTGCTAATAAGTTTTTCCCGCAGGCATCACCAAATTAAGGTCTGTAAAAGGATAAGCATCATTTTTAATATGGCATCCTCGAGTCAGTCGGCAGAAGAAGTTCTTAGACCAGAACAGAATGCTAAACCATTGTTGAACCTATGAGGCGGTTCGGGCCATGGTTTAGCAAAATTGTGAATGAATAGTATGACTCCCGTAGGAACCTCCTCGCTAGGGTTATGCAAAAAATTGGATGCGCCATATGGACAGGTATCATGGATGCGCGTTCAATCCAGTCATTCATGGTCAGACTATCGAACGATGCCATGATAAAATTGATGCGATAATCCTTTTACAGATTTCAACCCAGCTATCAAATGCCACTGTATCCTTCGTCCAGACCAGGACTTTTAGTTTCTTTGCAAAATTCAAGGTTCATTTAAAATCTTCTTTTTTTTTTTTTTTTTTTTTTTACTCCTTACAGGAAATCAATATTGCTTCAAACAAGGCAAGTCTGACCAAGCACACGGTTCCACCCAAGCGAGTATACTTAACAAGATCTCGAACAAGGAAGATAATGGAAGATCAGGAACAAGTACAGAACCTACAGGGGCAAGTTTCCGAATTGAAAGATCAGGTCTCAGAACTTATGAGACTAATGAGGGAAATGTCCCAGAATAAACCCACTTCAGAGCCTAGCCTACCATTACCTCCTCCACCACCTCCAACAAATGATCCTCACCAAGCTTCAACTTCTTTCACCTTTCAATCACCTATCCCGGACAGCGATCACTTTGTCAATCCGGTCGTCATGACTAATGACCTGCCTTTCTCCTATTACCCGGCTGTCTCAAATGCCGAGCCTCACCCTTCAATCCTAATCCCTCCAATTCACTCCACCCCTCAGCTCCCGACCGGGGGAGCATATCATGCAGTGGGAGGGGAAAATAAGACAAAAGAAAGTGAGAAACTATTTCCTCTAGAGGAGAGATTGAGAGCAATTGAAGGACTGAATATGTATGGTTCGGTCGACGTGGCATCACTAAGACTGGTGCCAGATGTGGTGGTGCCACCCAAATTCAAGGTTCCGGATTTCGACAAGTACACCGGGAACTCAGATCCCCGCATCCACCTGGCAACCTACATTGCCAAAATGTCTGCCCTAACAGAAGATGACCGACTTCTCATTCACTTCTTTCACGAGAGCCTCTCCGGAGCAGCTCTAAGATGGTGCATACAATTGGACAGGAGCAAGCTGCACTCCTGGAAGGATTTAGCTGATACCTTCTTGAAGCAATACAAATTCAATTGTGATGCGGCACCCACAAGGAGGGACCTCCAGAACTTGGCACAGAAAGACCGGGAAGGTTTCAAGCAGTATGCCCAGAGATGGAGAGAAAAGGCGGCGGAAGTATACCCTCCGGTGACCGACAATGAGCTATGCTCTCTGTTCATCGAAACTTTGAAGGCCCCTTACTTCAACTTGATGATTGGGAACACCTCCAACAGCTTCTCTGACATCATACAGGCCGGCGAAAGAATTGAGGCCAATCTAAGAATGGGACGGTTGCAGGAGTTGGCTGAGAACCCTGCGAAGAAGACTGCCAGCTTTGGCAAGAAGAAGGAGGGTGATGTGCATTCTGTCACCTGTCAAAACAATTATTCCCCATTCCCTCAAAACAAATATCGGCCATATCCTCCCCCTCACGGCCAAACAATAGCAAATATTTCACCTCCTTTCCCAAATTATCCACACCCACGCCCACAATACCATTCACCTACAAATTACCAACCAAGACCACCTCCTCCTCCTGCTCAACCAAGACCACCACAAAACAACCCAAGACCCCCAAGAAACCCTGATCCACCTCTTCTCCTCCCACTCAGTGAAATATACCGATACCTTGTCGGTATAAACCAAATTGTACCCGTTCCCCTAGACCCAATTCGGCCTCCATATCCCGGTGGTATGATGCCACTTTGCCGATTGTGAATATCATGGAGGAGCACAAGGGCATTCAGCGATAAGCGTGGGGCACTCGGAGGAGAGTGCACGCTTTAATCCGGAACGGGTGGTTGAAGATTGAGGGAAATGGTTCCCTCCCCAATGTTACCTCAAACCCGTTGCCCAATCATAATGCGGGCAATGGAGTAAATATGATAGAACCTGGGGATGAATGCAAAGGGTCTCCTCTAGAACCATCCATTGATGTCATCCAACTGGATTCCTTGTATGAGGCCCTAATCTTGCCAACGACTGAGGGGCAAGAGCTGAACAACTGGACAACTGAGGACGTCCCTGTACTCAATTTCGAGTAAAGTACCTTTGGTTATCTACACTTGATCATTTTGTCCATGGTGACAAGTGTAATATTGTAAATGGACCTTTTTCTTATGGCACAAACGTTAATGAATTAATAGCGCATTTTCAATCCAATTCTCTCTTTCTTTTGAATTCCATCCTTAATATACATTTTTTTATTCATTCAGGACCATTCATCAATTAACACCTAATAATCCAATAGATTCAGAGATTCCTCTGGTTAATTTTGAAATCCCCATAACTGCCATTACTTCAAATGATTCTGAGGAAGACCCTACACAAGAAGACAGTGAAAAGGATGAACCTTCCCTAGTGCCTTATGAAGACGAAATGCATACCATAAACTTAGGCACGGAAGAAGTAAAAAGGGAACTCAAGGTAGTGGAGAGTGAAGAATTGGGAGATATGATCAGTCTGCTTAAAGAATTCCTCGACGTATTTTCCTGGAGCTATGATGATATGGTGAGTTTGGACCCCCAGATAGTGATGCACAAAATTCCCCTAATTCCAGGGACAGTCCCGGTAAAGCAGAAGTTAAGGAGAATGAACCCCGACACACTGCTCAAAGTTCGGGATGAAGTTAAGAAAAGTATGACGCTGGGTTCCTGGAAGTGGTCAAATATCCCCAATGGATAGCTAATGTGGTCCCAGTAATGAAGAAGGACGGGAGAGTTCGGGTGTGCGTCGATTACAGGGATCTCAACAAAGCGAGCTTGAAAGACGATTTCCCTCTCCCTCACATTGATGTGTTAGTTGACAATCTTTGCGGGATTGGGCGGTGTTCGTGTATTGATGGGGCATCAGGGTACAATCAGATCCCGATGGACGAGGAAGATAAGGATAAAACTGCTTTCATCACTCAATGGTGAGTATTTTGCTATCGGGTCATGCCTTTTGGGTTGAAGAATGCTGGTGCTACCTACCAGCGTGCAATGGTCACATTATTCCACGATATGATGCATAAAGAGGTGGAAGTGTATGTGGATGATATGATCATCAAATCCCGGGGAGAAGAAGGTCATGTGCAGGTACTGAGGAAAGTATTCGAGAGACTCAAGAAATACCAGTTGAAACTGAACCCTGCCAAATGCATATTCGGAGCTAGATCGGGAAAGTTGTTGGGATTCATAGTAAGCGAAAGGGGAATAGAGGTTGATCCAGACAAGGTTCGAGCTATTCAAGAGATGCCATCCCCAAGAACAGAAAGGGAGGTGCGCAGTTTTCTAGGAAAGTTGAACTACATTTCGAGATTTATTGCCAATCTCACTGCTAAAGCTGAGCCAATTTTCAGGCTACTCCGGAAGAACAACTCTACCCAATGGGATTCAGTTTGCCAAGAGGCTTTTGAGAAGATCAAGCAATACTTGTCAAGACCACGATGTGGTCCCACAGTGGCGAGAAGGCCTCTTATCCTGTATATGGCAGTCCAGCAGAACTCGATGGGATGTGTTTTGGGACAACATGATGATACCGGGCGAAAGGAGATGGCTATTTATTACCTAAGTAAGAAGTTCAATGATTGTGATTCAAAGTACTCTTTCTTAGAAAAGACTTACTGCGCGTTAGCCTAGACAGCAAATCGCCTCAAGCACTACATGTTGAATCACCAGACATGGCTCATCTCCAGGATGGATCCTATCAAATATGTATTCGAAAGCCCATTCGTGCCAGGTAGGATAGCCAAGTGGCAGGTTATACTCTCCCAATACGACATAGTCTACATGACCCGGAAGGCGGTGAAAGGTAGCGTGATCGCTGACCTCCTAGCAGAGAACCCTATCCAGGATTATGAAGCTCTAGATTTTGAGTTCCCTGATGAGCATATTAATGAAGTGGACTGCGAGGAGGAGGGGCCAGCCGATGTATGGGAAATGTATTTGACGAATCACAATTTGTCAGGAATGGAATTGGAGCTGTATTGATATCCCCAGATGGAAAGCACTTCCCGATAGCCGTTAAGTTGAGATTTGACTGCACCAACAACGTCGCGAAATACGAAGCTTGTGTGATGGGTCTACAGGCCGCCATCGAAATGAAAGTCAGGAAGCTGGAGGTATACGGAGACTCAGCCCTGATTATTTATCAAGTCAAGAGAGAATGGCAAACCAAGGATCCCAAGCTAATCCCGTATCAGAAGTACCTATTAGAGCTGATCAAGAAATTCGAAGAAATCTCTTTCACTCACCTTAGTAGGGACAAGAATCAATTTGCTGATGCCTTAGCTACTCTAGCTGTTATGGCTCAAATCGAAGAGGGTCAGATGATTCAGACATTGAAGATTAAAGCAAGAAGTGAGCCAGCATATTGCTTCATGATTGAAGAAGAGCCCGATAGAAAGCCTTGGTATCATGACATCCTGGTCTACTGTAGAACCAGAGAATTCCCTTTGGGGGCAAGCAAGAATGAAAAGAAGATGATTCGAAGATTAGCATTGGGATACTTCCCCAGTGGAGAAACCCTATATAAGAGGAGCTCCAACGGCGAATTATTGAGATGCGTGGATGCAAAGGAGGCGAAGAAAATCCTTTTTGAGACTCATGAGGGAAATTGTGCAACCCATGCCAATGGGCACATGATGGCTAAGCAAATCATGCGACGTGGGTATTTTTGGACCACAATGGAAAAGGATTGCGTCGAGTATTTCCGAAAATGCCATAAGTGTCAAATCTATGCCGATCCGATCAATGTGCCACCTCACAAGTTGTTCAACCTCGTCTCACCATGGCCTTTTGCAATGTGGGGCATCGATGTGATTGGTCCCATCAATCCCAAGGCATCCAATGGGCACAAATTCATCCTTGTAGCCATCGACTACTTCTCCAAGTGGGTCGAAGCCACGTCATACGCGCACATCACACAGAATACGTTTCTCAAATTCTTCAGAAACAATATTATCTGTCGGCATGGCCTCCCTAATGAAATTGTCACTGACAACGCCAAGAATCTGAATGGTCCAAAGATTCAAAAATTGTGTGATCAATACAAAATCCGACACCTCAATTCCTCCCCATACCGTCCCCAGATGAATGGAGCGGTGGAAGCTGCGAACAAAAATCTCAAGAGGATAATCCGGAAAATGACGGTCACGTATAGGGATTGGCATGATATGCTTCCTTACGCTCTCCATGCATACTGAACTTCCGTAAGAACCTCAACCGGGGCAACTCCGTACTCACTGGTTTATGGGATGGAAGCAGTATTGCCGATTGAAGTTGAAATCCCTTCCCTAAAGATTCTGAAGGAGTCAGGAATTGATGAGTCAGAATGGATCCAGTCAAGGTTGGATCAGTTAAACTTGCTTGATGAGAAAAGGTTAGCAGCAACATGTCATGGACAGTTATACCAGATGAGAATGGCTAGAGCATTTGACAAAAATGTTCGCCCGTGTGAATTCCAACCCGGGGACTTAGTTCTGAAAAAAGTACTGCCGAATCAAAATGATCCCCGGGGCAAATGGTCACCAACCTACGAGGGGCCCTATGTAGTTAAGAAGGCGTTTTCTGGAGGAGCCTTGATCTTGACCCACATGGACGGTGAAGAGTGTCCGAGACCTGTGAATGCTGACACCGTCAAGAAATACTATGCCTAAAAAAAATAATAATAAAAAAAAAATAATAATAATTAATAAAAAGTAGGGGTGAAAACCCGAAAGGGCACTCCTAGCAAAATGTGTGAAAGAAGGCGAAAATCCCGAAAGGGCGCTTTCTGTAAAACGAGTGAAGGATGAAAACCCGAAAGGGCGTCCTGAAAAGTGAGTCAAAAAAAAAAATCTAGGGGTGAAAACCCGAAAGGGCATCCCGAGAACAAAAAGGGAGAAATAAGGAATGGGGGGTATAAAACCAGGATGAAGAGGAAACTGTCACGGCATGAGGCTTCAGAGAACTTGAAATAATGGCATTTAAGGGATTTCAAAATCAGCCACAGGGAATATGTGAGATCTATCTTTGTACCCTTATTCTTTGAAACTTCTTCTTTGTTTACATTAAACCGTAATAAAATCGCACTTCATTCCCCATGTTTCTATCTTTCCCTTATATTTATCTTTCTGCAATCTCGTTATTTAATGCGCTATTTAAATCAGTTAAAATTTTTTGCCATAAGATTAAGATTTGACAATTGATAACCTTACGTACTTTACTATGAGATTTGCAGGGAATGACCTAAAAAAAAAAAAAACACTAGAGGTGAAAACCTGAAAGGGCGCTTCTAGTCATATAGACGAAGGGGAAGTGAAAACCCGCGAGGGTGCTTTTCGGGAGAAAGTCTCAAAAACAGAAAAGGGGCATTTGAAGGAACAAGGCCATAGGTCAAGTCTTGCAACTCGTCCTCCATTCGTCATTGGTCTTCGGGATTCTGTTAAGTACACTTCATTGGGAAAGAACTTTTTGCGTCCGGATTAGACTTGCTTTGTGAGTGCAATTTAAATTTCCTGCTGATTTCCTGCAATTTAAATTTCCTGTTATCAACCTCTGGTTCCTTGATCTAAGTTGATTTTAATTTCCTGCAATTTAAATTTCTTGCTATCAACCTCTGGTTCCTTGATCTAAGTTGATTTTAATTTCCTGCAATTTAAATTTCTTGCTATCAACCTCTGGTTCCTTGATCTAAGTTGATTTTAATTTCCTGCAATTTAAATTTCCAGTTATCAACCTCTGGTTCCTTGATCTAAGTTGATTTTAATTTCCTGCAATTTAAATTTCCTGTTATCAACCTCTGGTTCCTTGATCTAAGTTGATTTTTAATTTCCAGCAATTTAAATTTCCAGTTATCAACCTCTGGTTCCTTGATCTAAGTTGATTTTAATTTCCAGCAATTTAAATTTCCTGTTATCAACCTCTGGTTCCTTGATCTAAGTTGATTTTAATTTCCCACGATTTAAATTTCCTGCTATCAACCTCTAGTTCCTTGATCTAAGTTGATTTTAATTTCCCGCAATTTAAATTTCCTGCTATCAACCTCTAGTTCCTTGATCTAAGTTGATTTTAATTTCCCGCAATTTAAATTTCCTGTTAATCAACCTCTGGTTCCTTGATCTAAGTTGATTTTAATTTCCCGCAATTTAAATTTCCTGCTATCAACCTCTGGTTCCTTGATCTAAGTTGATTTTAATTTCCCGCAATTTAAATTTCCTGCTATCAACCTCTGGTTCCTTGATCTAAGTTGATTTTAATTTCCCGCAATTTAAATTTCCTGCTATCAACCTCTGGTTCCTTAATCTAAGTTGATTTTTAATTTTCCGCAATTTAAATTTCCTGCTATCAACCTCTGGTTCCTTGATCTAAGTTGATTTTAATTTCCCGCAATTTAAATTTCCTGCTATCAACCTCTGGTTCCTTGATCTAAGTTGATTTTAATTTCCTGCAATTTAAATTTCCTGTTATCAACCTCTGGTTCCTTGATCTAAGTTGATTTTAATTTTCTGCAATTTAAATTTCCTGTTATCAACCTCTGGTTCCTTGATCCAAGTTGATTTTAATTTAACTTCTGATACCGATCCCTAGGTCGCTGACTTAGGTACGGACACCTAATCGTCCAAAATACAGGTCTGAATCTTTACATAATTCCTACACGGGAAATCTTTCCCTTAATAGAAATTATGTAAAGAGGGGCAGCTATCGACACCATATTTTGGCCGATCCCCAAAATCAATAAAAATTTGAAACTGACCTCAGTACTAAGTCTCCTTTTGACAGCCAGTCACATTTCCGATCTCTCTTTGATAGGCAGTCACATTTCCGATCTCTCTTTGATAGACAGTAACATTTCCGATCTCTCCTCACAAAGAATTAAATTAATGCTAAGTCCTCACATCAGTCAAAGCCTTACCAGTTTATTAAATCGATCTCTCGAACCCATTGTCGAATCTCCGGACCAGATAAGTATATTCCTGGTCTCTGTTAATAGACAAAATGAACTGACACCAAATCTTTTCTTACCAGTTTTATTGCCGATCTCCCTTTCAAAAGTTTAAAAGCTAAGGTTTTGGTCCGGTTTAATGAGGATTCCGATCTTAAGTGTTCAAGTTAAATTTCCAATTTTAATCAAGTCCCGTTCAACATTTCTTTCCTACCGATCTCATGCTCATTATGTTTTTCCGATCTCTCACACTTAGGATAATAATAGCTTTCAGTTATTTCAATATATTCAGACAATCAAGTGTTTAGAAATGTTCCGATCACAACCATTCATCAAACAAAAGGCATTCTATTTCATTTCATCGCGAAATTTGTACAAGTTATTCGGCTGGGGGATCACCCCCAGCCTGATCTACATTTTGCTCATCCTCTCCTTCCTCTTCACTATCCTCACCTCGCCCGGAGCCAGTCGGCCATCCAAGAGGAGTCCTCTTACGGTAACGCTCGAGTTCGGCCAAGAGGTCCTTGTGAGCATTCACATAGGCACCAGCTATCCCTGTCACCATTTCTTCGTCTTTCGCCTTAAGCTCCTCGATAAGTTGGGCGACCTGAGAAGCATCGTTGGCCCGGAGCGCCTCGACTTCCCTGAGAGCACGATCCCTTTCAGCCAGAACATGATTCTGTTTGACCACCTCTTCTTCGTCAGACGACCACGAGAACTGAATAGAAGGAGGACTCGCAGCTCTTTGACCCTCGGCACCGCTCATTTTCAAAGAAAACAAAGAACTTAAACTAAAAAGAAGATCAAAGCCCTTACCGGAGTCGGATCGGCGTCGGAAGAACTTGAGCAAACGAGAGAACTTTGAGGTTGTGAGCGAGAGATTGAAAATGACATACAGGAGCAAATGGCTAACCCTTCACCCCTATTTATACTTGTCCGAGCATTTAATGCTCACGAGGTTCTAGGCAGTACATCGGTTAACGAGATTCGCCAGCTGTTCTGACACGTCTCTCGAACATTCCAAGGAGATCGGTTAAATGGAGATCGGCATAATAAGTTGAATATTTTAAATGAAGGATTAGTTAAGAGTCGTTTTGTTAGGAACCAGATCGGACAAATATATCAGAGATCGGAAAATAATCAATAAGATAATAATTGGAGAAACAAGATTTTTATTTCCAAAAGATCGGATTACATCATTTGGGCGATCTCTAGAGATCGGATTACAATAAAGGTCTAACTACATCATTTGGGCAATCTCTAGAGATCTGATTAAATTGAAGGATTACATCATTTGGGCGATCTCTAGAGACCGGTGGAACATCCTATCTAAAGAGTCCCAGGTTTATAACTGATCCCAAGGGTGTCGCCGATCGGAGCTTAATCCGCTGTCGGAACACCCAATGTGGAAGGAAACCGCTGTCGGAACACTCAATGTGGTGAGAAGCCGAGTGAACTTGAGGAAGCAACCGCCTAGGGTCAGCGGAGCATCAGCAATTTGCTCGGCCAAAATCAGTTTGTCGATCATGCCAGTTGAACAACTCGGGATCGGCACGGTCGAGGTCCGCAATCCAGATCGGTCAATTAACCCAGTCCTCTCACCATCATCAGACAAGGTTATGCGATCACCGGGATCATAAATTTTCAGCCGGTGGGTAAAGAAATCCATCGGAAAGGGATCAACAGCCACAATCATGGCCAGAATTTCTGCCGGAGCAGCTAGAATAGCAAAGAAAGAAGGAAGAGAGGAAAATCAGATGAAGGAAATGTCTCTGTCGTCAGGGGTATATATAGGGGAAAATGGGCATTTATTGCTAAGCGGAAACGGCTTAACGGGAATCGAGGAAATTAATGTTTTGACCAGACCGGACCTAAGAAAGGGAAAGATCGGAATAATAGATCGGAAGATGGGAGACCAGCATGAAAGATCGGAAAAGAGCATGTAAAAGAGATCAGAAAGAGGGAAGATCGGAAGATAAAAAGAATAAGACAAATCCCAATAACCATCGTCAGAATCAGAGCCGAGGTAGTTAAAGCATTGCAGATGAGATCTCCACCGCACGCCTAAGAATCGCCCGCAATCTTGCCGACAGTGCCAGGTATGTCATGTGATCTGTACATCCCAATCTCCACCGTTGATCTCACTTGTAAGGACAAACCCGGGACCCTTGGATTAAGAGAGAAGACGACAATACCAGCGTCTTTCGCTCTTAGCCCTCAGATCGTTCCGGAGGAGAAGATTTGGGACCATCAGATTGAAAGAAGAAAAGGACAAATATTCTGAAGAGTGATCTCAGCCATTCATTTTGATTCTCTTTAATTCGAACATCCGATCATGTCCTTCAAATCTTGACCCTCCATCTCCTCAAAATAAATCGACCCTTCATGGGGAGCACCGATTCCTATAAATACCGCTTGAAAACTGCTCAAGAAAGCGGGCAAAAGAGGTAGTTATTATAGCGGAAGAACTCTGAAACTTGATTCAGTTTGTTACTCTGCTATTTTGAAGTTTTGATTAGAAAGACTTTTGAAACTAGTTTTCTGAAGTGTTTTCTTGAAAAGGATTCTGAATACTGAAACTCTACATTTTCAGTTTGTTCATTATCTGGACACACTCTCACTTTCAGCTTTTATCATCTCTGTCTTCATTCCCATTATCCAAGCTCAACTTCATTTAACTCGGTTTTTATCTTAATTTGATTGCATTTTAGCTAAGCACCCTTCAGTTCACAACGAACATTACCCCTCAAGCTAATCAGTCTGCTGTCTTATTACTATTTGTCTCCAGTAGTCATTTCAATAGATTTGGCTCCTTACAGGTAAGAGCTCATATTGCCGTCTGTTAAGTGTTTACGTTTACTTTTCGCATTTTCTTTGCTCTTTTTATGCATGTGATTTTCTCTAAGTTCATTTAGTGCCAAAGAACCTTAAAGAATGTTACTCTCGAGTTTATTTCTTTAGTGATCAGTCCGTCATTTTATTAATCTTCGTCATTTTTGAATGCAAGTTTTTTTAGCTCCTAGTAGCGTGTAAGTGGTTGGGTGAAACGTAGGTAACTGCAACTTAAGGGTCTCTTTTGAGAGAGAGAGCCTGAATAACACGTCAGGAAAATATCCAAACTATTAGGCTGACGTAAATGGCAAATCGGCAAGATGCCATAAAGTGGAATAAAGCCAAAGTAGACGAAACAGAATAGATCGGACATTAATAGGTACTGGTAAAGTGACCTTAGGGGAGGTCAGCAAAATTCAGTCCAGCTACTCTTATTTAGTCACAAAATATCAATTAGTTAGAAGAAGCCTTATCCCCAGCACCTTAGAACGCCAGAATCCTTAGTTTTAGGACCTTATGAAATTTAGCTGAAATTAAAACTCGGGAGATCGGAAAGACCCCATTCAGGTTCCTGTTAATTTAAAAGAGATCGGAGGAGAGTTCTTATCTGGTCTCAACTCAAAATTTAAAATAAATACTTAAAAGAGATCGGAGGAGATTTCTTATCCGGTCTCAACTCAAAATTTAAAATAAATACCCAAAAGAGATCGGAGGAGAGTTCTTATCCGATCTCAACTCAAAATTTTTAATGATTTAATAGAGATCGGAGGAGAGTTCTTATCCGATCTCAATTCGAAATTTTAATAAATATTAAAGAGTTCGGGGAAGAGTTCTTATACAACTCTTAAATTAAATCTTAATAAAATAGTTCTTTTAGATAAGATTAACATGCACCAGTAACTCACTAAGGTTGTCTTATTTACTTATGTATCTGGGTGATCCAAATTTAGTGAAAAATCAAATGCTCCTTTAGTCAAAAGGATCAACATATCCATTTAATCCCTCCTAACTAATACAAAGTTAAATCTACTTACCCTTATTAAGGGACGAGGTGGGATGCCTAACACCTTCCCCACCCGTTTACGGACCCCGAACCTAGAATCTCTGCCTTGAAGTGGTTTCATTTCAATTTATTTTCACAAATGGTTTTCTTTAGTTTCCCTTAAAACTAAGGTGGCGACTCCTCACTCTTTCCCACTTCGGTGAGTGATCGACCAGGCGACCGCAAAATCCCTTGTGACATATATGGATTTGGCTTTCACTGATGAGCTAAAGTTTGGTAAGCTCTGGTGAGGATGCTTGTGTTCGCGTTTGGAGATTAAGCCGACAGTGATGCTCATTAATGGAGGTCATCGTGAAGATGCTAGGCTAAAAAACTATCAAGGTTTGGTGAGGATTCTTGATTGGTTTTCGACTTTTATTTTTTGTTAAGTTGGGTTGCATTGAGGTTGGAGAGAGTTTGAAGAATAGGCATATTCATGAAGATTAGAGTCTGCCCTTTGTTGTTGTCATATTATGTTGGAAGTGGCCATCTACAAACAACAGTTTGATTGAGAATTTGTGATCTATTCTCTTTTGTAGCTTGGAGTTTGCATAGTTTTCACTTGGCAGGTGATCGAAGTAGGGGAATGTCTGTCATATTGTCTTTTATTGCCACTGTTATTTTGCACGCTTGTCTTTGTCAGATTGGAGTCTGCAGAAATCCTGGAAAATAAGCTGTAGAAAATAGTATGCATCAAAGAAACAAACCTTGAGCACAGATGAAAGTTGTTGAAGTGGCCAAGTGAGCTTTTTCCTTCGGTTGTAAGAGGATTGTTGCTGCAGAATGTTGTGATATTAGGTAATTTCCCCTCAGTTACAGTCTGTAAGTGATGAGAGTTGTCCATGGATTTTAGTTGTTTTTTGTAGCTGGTCTAGGGATGGCCGTGGTCCGGCAGTTCCGGTTCAGTGGTTTAAGTTAACCGGATCAAATCACAGGGTCTTTGGTTGGGTTTGATTATTATATTTTTTAATGTTGTAATTATTATAAAAAAAATTAAACATATTTTTATCCGTTTACAAGTTTGTTTCTTATTATTAATTAATTATAGATTATAGATTAATTTTGCAAAACTAACAAGTTAATAAAGTGACCTTAAGAGATAACATAAATAAAATATTATTAAAAATTTATAAACCTTTAAACTCAAATTTAATAAAAAAATAAAGTAAAATAAAAAAAAATCAATGCTTTAGCCATTGAACAACCGTTAGTATGCTCAATTTATCTTCTCACAAGCACTAACAATGACAACCTCATAATACCACTTCTGTTTATCCCCTCCCATGCATGCCCTATGGGCCCGTTTGTTTGGAATTGTTGTTGAGAATAATAATTTTTTTTTAATATATTAGTGTTTTAATTATTAAAATATTGAATAGTAAAATGGTTTTTTTAATTATTTTTTAATAACATTTAAAATAATGTTTTTTTAAAAAAAATAAATTTGATCTTAAAATCTCAATGTTAAACATAGTTAGGGTTAGGTTGTTGATGGGCTTGGTTCGAAATTGTTAGTTGGGTCTTATTGTTTTATTTGTAAATTTTTTGGGTTTAATGTTTGAAGGCTGTTGTTTATGTTTTTTTTATTATTATTTTATATTAGCTTTACAAGTTTAATTAAAGAAAAAATTAATTAAAAGACTTAATTAAACTCAAAAGTGAAAAAAAAAATAATGTTTAAAGTTTAAATTAGACTAAAAATATAAAAATTTAATTAAATCTTTTTTTTAAATTATGAAAATAATTTCAAAACAAATATCTTCAAACAAAAAATGGGGGATTCATTGTTTCCCTACTCCCAATAGAAAAATCAAAATAGGCAGCTTGACTTGGGAGCAGCATTGTGAGTGGCTAAGCAAGCTTTTGGCTAAGATGGACCACCTCCTAATCATTGGCTTCATGCCTACTCCAAGCCCTAATTGTCTACCACTTCATGGAGCCTTGGATTTGCTTTTATTTTATTTTATTTTATTTTTTAATTGTCTCCAATATGATTGAACCTCAATTGAAAATTATGCTTGTAAAATAATCAGTTCTTTTTTATATAATTAGCATACAAGTTATAATTGTTTAATAAATTTTTATATGATTTGGTTTAGACCAATAATTTCACACTCTAAAGTAGTTAATTAGAGTTGAGATATGAGACATGTTTTATTCTCAATTTCTATATATTATTTTACTATCAAATTCTCAATTTTTTTTAAAATTATCAAATTTATGAAAAGTTTACAATTTTATATATTTTTTAATTTTTTATTGAAGTATTGAATCTCTTATATCTATTTATTTTTATTTAATTTATTTTTAAATTGCTAAATACAATATTTGACCTCTAATCTTTATTGAAAACCCTACTTTAAGTTATAACACTCTAATTTTATAAAAGTGTAACTATTTAATCATCAACCCTTCATCTTTAATTTGATTTCATTTGACACGTAACTTTATAAAAAAAATAATTATTTAACTCTTGTGATTGATTACTTGCATGCACTTTGATGTAGACATTAATGTTTCTTTTTTTTTATAGTAAAGTGAAACACATACACACACAGGAATATAGGAGTTACTGTATCAACACTCACATCTAGCAATTACTGACTGGAAGGAGCTTTAGCACGTGCCTATAAATTCACACACACGCACGTCCACAACCGATGTGGGAGCTCGAAGGCTCTGTCCTAGGCACACCCCACATGGGACCTCAATTAGACAATACCAGTCCACCTACAAACGGCAACAAGGCCTTTTGATATTTTTTGACAGTAAAGTGAAACACACGCACACATAAAAGTATAAGAGTTACTGTAGCGACACTCACACCACACCCAGATAATTGCTGACTGGAATGAGTCTTAACACATGCCTATAAAATCACACACACGTTCACAACCGATATAGATATTAATGTTAACTTGTATTAATTTTATTGAATAATAGGAACATTAAAATTACCATGGTTAATAGCAGTACATTAAAGACTTTTTCTCTCTTGATGAAATCTGATAAAATAGGATGACAAATAACTTTTTTAAATAAAACTCAAAAAGATGCTTTTAGCCTTTTCTAAATACAATAATAATTTTTTTATTATAAATTATAAAAAAATATTAAATATTAAATTGGTATCATATTTAATGTTTTATGCTTTTTTTTTAATATTTTATTGAATAAATTGTGTGAAAAAAATCAATAATGGTATTGGGGTCAACAAGGGACAGGATTTCTGCTCTTTATTGTTATCTTTGGAGAAAAATAATAAATCATGACTTTTTGTTCCCTTACTTGCGTACAAGCCAAAGACTTTACATCAAAAGGAGGAAAAAAGAAAAATTATTAATTATACTCATATGAATTTTTTTCTTTATAAATTTTTTAAAAAATTAAGATTTATTTACCTCTCAAAACTATATATATATATATATATATATATATATATATATATATATATATATATATATATATCAAAACTTTTTTATGCTTTTTATGTTGTATTTATTATATAAAAATTATTATATTTTATAATTATAATAATTAGTATTTTTTGTACTAAATATTTATTTTTTTTATTTTTTAAATACATTCATCTAAATTTCATGATTAAATTATTAAAAATATTAGATATATCTAATTAATATTTATTTAATTGCTTTTTATTTATTATTTTTAAATTTTTTAATATTTCATTTAATTATAAAAATTTAAGAATTATATATCTTAAAATTAATAAAATAATTTAAAATTATATTTATAAAATATAATTAATTTCATTTCATTTTTTTTTTACTTTCTATATAGCACATACCTATAATTTTGATTTTCTTTTTCTTTACACTACCTTTATATACTTTTCTGATTAAACTTATTACTAATAAAGATAATATTTGAATATATTATATTTCTTTAATATATTAAGAAGATATAAAAAATATGATATTTTAAAATAATAAAATAATTATATAATTTAACCAACTTCAACTATTCTATATTTTTATTAAATATTTTTATTATATTATTATATTTTGTATCATTTTTATTATAAAATTTTTATTAAAAAAATTGAGAATTAAAAAATTTAAACTCTGTTTTTCATTTCTCAAAAACTAAAAATTTATTTTTTAAGTTTTTAAATTTTAGAAAACTACTTATAAATTTGTGTTCTCTCTCCTACTATATGAATAATCTAGACTATTTATAAAAAAAAATTATTATAATTATAAAAGAAAATTCTTATATTCCATCAAATTTTCATTAAAAAAAAATCAAATCATTAAACACCAAACAGTAAATTATCCATAATTATAGACATCAAAATCAAGTATTATCATATTTTAATATTGGTAGTTATATATATATGTATATATTGTAATTTTTTTTAATTAAAGCGTTTTTCAATCACAGAACCCTGAAATTTTTAATTTCAATAAATTATTGCAAAATTAAAAATTAAGAAGTGCAATAAAAAATAATAAAATGTATAAAATCTCTTGAAAAAATGGAAATTAAAAAAAAAAAAAAAAGGTGAAAGCTGTGTGCTGAGAGATATGAGAGAATCCCACTTAAAAACAATAACTATGAAATGAAAACCATGATATATGGTTTTTGAAACTCGATTCGTTTCTTTAAAACAGTTATGGAAAAGGATAAAAAAGAAACGGCAACAATTTTAGTCGTTTCATTTTTTTTCTTTTCAAAATAAAACAGAAAATAAAAAAATAACAATATTCCCCAACAAAACCTTAGTCTACATAAAAAGTAATTAATAAAACTAAAATATCGATAATTAATAACAAATTAAAAATATTATTTTATTTCATATATTAAAATAATAAAATATAATTAAAATTATTTATTTCACACGTAAAAATATGAGCAATTTCTTAAAAATGAAAGTATATTAATTAATAATATCATAATTAAAATGAATTGATTTAAATTTTTAAATGAAAGCATATTTTTCTGTTTTATTTTTCTTTTCATATATATATATAGTAATTTCTTGGGATATAAATGTAGGTTTATGCTAATAATTATTTTGTTAATTTATTTTATGGATATGTTTTTTAATAATTTTTGTAACATTAAATTTATATGTTCTATTATAATTGGTCAATTTAATTTTAAATATATATATATTAACAATTTAAATACTAAAACTTAAAAATTAAAATTCATATATATATATATAAGCAAGTAGATATTCTCAAATCACTATCACGTGGCACTTTATATGAAAAGTGAATTTAATTTTTTCATGTTACTATACGCGTCACTCTCTATAAAGAGTGAGTATTTTCTCTAATACAAATTATTTAATTCTCTTTTTTTTTTTAATTTATCCTTTAATGATAATATTATTTACATTATTACTTTAATTTTTATATTTTAAATGATTATTTTAAAAAATAATTGCTTATCCAAATTCAAGAATTTTGTGATTAAATGAGTTATTTAAACATTTATTATATTGCTTTTTTATAATTTCATTTTACAATTAATTTGTACTTAAATTTTATATTTTATTTTCAGTTAATAAAAATATTTTTTGTATTAAAAAAATTATTATAATATATTTCCTATTGATGAACATTATATCATTTTTACCATTTCAAACATGCATTCACTTTTAGAAGAGAGTTTTGCATCATTATTATAATATTATCTTCTAAAATATCTCTTTTTATTAAACATATTTACACATAATTAGTGTATAATTTACAATGTATTATTTAAATAATTTCATATTGTTAAACTTAAAAATATTATTTCACTATTTATTCAACTCTTAAAATTTTTTAATCAACTTTAAGTGTTTCAAACTAAAAAATAATAATAAAATGTATTATTTGATAATGCAATATTTAAAATGAATTGATTTATTTTTTGAATGAAAGTATATTTTTTTATTTTATTTTGCTTTTTATTTATAATATTTTCTTATAATTATTTAGGGTATTAATGTAAGTTTATGCCTATAATTATTTCTTTTAACATTTTATTTATTCCTAATTCATTTTATAGATATACCTTAATTGAATAGGCATTAAACTCAATGTGAGCTAATGATAATTATGTTAAATTAAATAAAAAATAGCTCAAGATCTGCCCAAAAATCAAATATTCTCCTATGCTTTTATCAAATTTCCTTACTTATAATTACAATTAATAAAAAAAAAATTCTTTATATATTTAGCATAATAAGTTTCCATAATTATATTTAAGTTACAATTAATAAAAATTTCTCTAATATTAATAAGTTAAAATCTCCAACTAAACAGAATCAATGATCCACGTTATATTTTAAATTATCAAAAGTCCATCATAATTGTAAGAAATAAAAACAAAAATAAAATCTCCATCATAATTGTAAGAAATAAAAACAAAAATAAAATCTCGCTAAAGAAAGACAATACCCTAATATTTGGGAGAGAACATCAAATACATATCTTAAGAAATAAACCAAGATTTATTCTAAAAGAACACATTTTATAATTTTATTAAATATGAAAGATCAACATACATTTTTTTAAATATAATATTTTATTAATAAAATCAGAAAAAATGTAACATATTAGGTTCATTCTAAATTCACACTAACAAGCTTCCTTAATATATCAAATCTCAAACTCAAAATGTAAAGTGAAAATACCTAAAATAATATCAGAAAAAATAACATTACATAATAAACTCGGAGGCTCAGACCAATAAGTAAAATTAGCATGTAAGGTAGCTATCTTAGTAAGAGAGTGAGCAGCGACATTAACTTGTCTCTGAATTCAAGTCAAGATTCAATCAGACCCATGTGATAATAACTGTATACAATAAAAAATAATTTAATCAAACTCAAAGGGATCCTGCTACAAAAAATAAATAACATCGATGACACCCTTTGGAGCCATTTCAATATCTACACAGCTAACATAATAATTACTCAATAAAAAAAGAGTTTCCCAAGAAGCAAAGGACCCAATAATAATAAAAATGAAAATAGAAACACCGAAACTCCCAAAATAAATTACTCATCCGAATCTGGAAGAATAGCACCTCCATTTTATAATTTATTGAAAACAGACCAAAAAAAAATATTATATGATTCTGGGAATCAGCACTATCATAATATCATTTAAATTGCTGACATGATGCATGAAAAAATTATTTTTTTATTAACATAGTCCACAAAAATTTTATTTAAAAAAATAATTAAAAAAAAATCTCTTCAATACCCAAATCCTCGAAATCTCAAATCAATGGCTTTGTCCACCTTTCAACGGCCTCAATTATTTAATTTCTGCATATCCCGCAACTGAAGGTTGGATCTTCTTCTCCTTCTTCATGATATAGGTTTTCTTGAATTTTCTGCAAACTTCTAACTTCCTTTAAAATAAATTATTAAAAAAAATTCTTTTAAATTAAAAAGTTTAAATTCTTCCATTTCAAACAAGGATAATGTTAGAAAATTGAATCAATGGTAGCAAACAAATTTTGTTTTACTTATTAAGGAAAGAAAATATAAACAATAAATTATTTACTAAAAAAATAATAAGTCATTAAATTTTCATTATAACTTTAAATATATAATTATAAAAATATACTATTTAGTGATTATATTTAATTTCTATTAAACTTTTTAATATCTTTATCAAATTTTCTTTTAGTTAATAAATTTTAATGTCAGATAAATTATTATTTAATTCTTTTATTTTAGTAAAATTAATTAGTTTATTTTGAAAAATATACTACTATTTAGTCTTATTATAACAAAACTAATTAATTGGTTCTTATATTTTGAAAAACACGTTCTTGAATAACAAATGAAATTTTTGCTATGTATAAACTAAATCTAAATTTGTATTTTTTTAAAATTATTTAAGTATTTTCAGTTAATGTCATGGATATTATATTTACATTTTTCCTATTGAGAAATAATTTTTTTAATATTATTGTCTTAATTACTTAGAGATATAAGGGAAATTATTAACCTTTTTACGCATATAATTTTTACTATTTTTATTAAAAGATGAAAAAAGAAAGAGAATAAAGGAAAGAAATATATGATGTAGAAAAGAAGAAATATAGAGTGAGAAATAAAGAAAAAGAGTCGAGATATTTTGAGTATAAAAAATTAATAGAGAAATTAATGAAAAAATTAAACAATTTAATGAAATAAAAATAGAATAACTAAGCATTTAATTCTGTTAAAATATAGTAATTAAATAATAAATTTTATTTTAAAATATAATTATATATATATTCTAAATTTTATTAATTAATTATATAAAATATATATTATATTTTTCGATTAATTCAATTATAATATATAATTTGACAAAATATTTTTAGTTCCAGTTAAATTTTATTTTATTTTTCTTGATATTAATTTAATTTGATTAATATTTTAAATTTAATTAAAAAAAATAAATTTAATTGCATGTCTCTGAAATTCTTTCCAAAGAAATAAAATTGTAAACAGCATTAGTGGAGTTGTAGGCAATTTCACGTGGCGATTGAAGCCCATAAAAAAAGGACAGTTTCATTGATATTTTTTATTAATGTGTTTTGGACAAGCATGCAAGGAAATCTTCGGACCACATCACCACATCCACCGTTCATGTCTTGCATTACCCAACTTGAGCTTCGTGGTCCTCAAAATTTGACCCCTTTTTGACCAAATTATATGTCTATTAGTTGATATTTATAATTAAGTTTTATTGTTTCATTTTTTAAAACACCTTTAAATTATAATTATTAAATAATTATTAAAAGAAAAATTGATATTATTAATTTATTTAAAAAAATTATAAAAATTGACAACAATTATTAAATAATTGTCATTTTTGTGCACAATTGGAGGGAGAGACATCTTGTTTGTTCTCTCTCTTTAGTTTTCTTAGAAATAAAAAATTCCTCTCTTTAGTAATAGGTTAAGGACTGTAATTTTTATGCATTTTAATGGAATCTATTTTCAATAAAAAAATAATAATAATAATGGAAGGAGAGTGAGAGGGAGAGATGTATACACTCAATTAGGGATGACAATGATTTGAGTATTATATAATCGTGTTTAGATTGAGTTCGGATTTGAAAAATAATACTCGTAATGAATTTAGAATCAAATTCGGATTTTGCATATTTAGTATTCATTACCCAAACTCATTTATATAAATATTAATTAAATATAAAATGTATATTTTTATAATAATATTTATAATATTTTATATTTTATATTTTATATAAAATGAAATTTAAATATTTTATGAAATTATTAATTTTTTAAAATATAAATTATTAATCAAAATAATTTTTTATGTAAAATATTAATAAAAATATATAAAATTAAATGGGTTAGAATTTTTTTTGAATAATAATAATCAGATTTGAGATGAATTCGGGTAATTGAAAATAAATTTTAATCGAATTTGAGATGAATTCGAATTTTAATAATAGTGATTGGGTTTAGGTTTGAGTATGGTAATTTTGCGATTATTCTAATAAGATCTATTAGATCCCTCATTTCTTCTTGAAGATCTTTATCAAAATAGTACGTTCAAGTTTCTCGAATGGATCAATGCTGGATCAATGCTCTCTTTAGAGCTCATCAACTGAACAATACGTAACCTTAGAAATTTCACCCCATTAATTCCTAGTTTCCTATTTCTTTACAATTTACATTAATTAATATTATTTTTATTTTAATTGGAAATTTCAATCTTTTTCAAGCAAATGTCAAGTAGGCGAAGATAATGCTCATAATTACATTTTTTAAAGGAGAATAAACCGTCGTTTTACACCAGATTTAAGGCCAAATCATGCGATTGATTCTTTACCCCTTTTCCTTTTTAAGGAGTGTTTCTTCAGTGAGTTGCCAAACCATCATTTTTCATGCACCTTCACCATTGAATATTTTTCGTAATTTATAAAAATTATCGATTTTTATTAAAAAAATATAAAGTTATATAGTTATTCATTTTATTTATTATTTTATGATAAATTAATGTGTAATGCTTTAATAACTAATTAAAAAACAAATCTATATATCTGATTAAATAATAACTTAAATTTTGCTTGAAAATTATTTATTAATAAATTTTAATATAATAATATTAACATTATATTTTTTTATATGTGAAAATACTTATAAAGAAATGAGAGTTATATAGAGAATGTATAAATTTAAATATAAAATTTTAATTTAATAATTGATAAATTTATTTTCATATGAGTTTAAATTTTTTATAAATATATCTTTTTATTTATAAAGGAGTATAATTTTTTAATATTTTAATTTATACAATAATTTTCTTAGAAAGTGAATAATTTTTGAAAAGATGATAATATTATAATAAATTGTATTTAAAAATATAATATTCTACTTAAAATTATTATTATTATTTAATTTTTTATTTGATATATTAAATTAAATTCATACACACGTGAGAATTTGCCGGCACATTTATCGGGCATGATGTGGTGCCAACTCACACTAGATTATTTTCCTTCCTGCTAAGGAGATTTTTCAAGGATAAGATGTAAATAATTTATCCTCATCCTGATTAATAAGTCTATAAATAAGCACAGCTTGCTCTTCCCCTCTGCACTCACTCTTCCGCCATACTGCTACTCTCTTTCTCTCTCTCTCTAATCTTTGTGTTTGAAGATGAGAGGCAGCGGATTGCGATTGCCATTGTTGATATGGGTGGTTAGTTTACTGTGCGCGGAGTATGCAATGGCGGCGACGATACATTTTGATACTGGAGGACTGAGCCGAGAAAGTTTTCCGAAGAATTTCGTATTCGGAACGGCGACGTCGGCTTATCAAGTCGAAGGAATGGCAGATAAGGACGGTCGTGGACCTAGCATTTGGGATGCCTTCGTTAAAATCCCTGGTAAATGATTATAAAATAATTTGTTGGCATTTATTTTTACTTTTGCAAAATTTTTATTTTTTGAAATTTAATTAAAATGTTAATTTTTTTACATTTATTTCTGTTTATTTATGTAATATTAAAATATTAAAAATCTGCACGTAATTATGTAATTTTAGTCTAATTTATATTTTTTTAAATATATTTTTTAAATTAAAAATAAATAAATTTCATACTTTTGAATGTGAGAATTAATAAAAAAAATAATTAAATTAAATTCCTAGCAATTTAAGCGGAAAATTGCTTTTTCATGAGAAAATAACTAAAATAATAATAATAATTATTATTATAATTATTATTTCATGTAACATGACATGTGATTATCACGTGGGGACAGGGATTGTTGCCAATAATGCCACGGGAGAGGTATCAGTGGACCAGTATCACCGCTACAAAGTATGTCCTTATTTTTGTCTTAACTTTTGTCTATGAGTATTTCTTTTATATTTTAATGTTTTTACAATTTTACATTTTCATGGTCCATAAACAGGCGATATTTAGTTTTAAAATCCAAATTAGACTGATTTAATTAAAATATAAAATTGGATTAATTGGATCAAAATCAAACAATTCAATTCGGTTTTGGGTTAGAATCTTTTTCCTTTTTTTTAAATTAAAAATATTTTGGAAAAAATCTAAGTAGCTGAATTTGATCAAAGTGATTGAACTAGAGTCCAAGGAGTGAGTGAACTAGAGTCCAAGGGGACCCTGCCATCTTAATTCACCGAATCAAAACTGGTCCAGACTGGGACTGCGACCACCCTACCATGGACATGCCCTTTAATTATGTGCCCTCTACCATGGAGTTATTATTATTTAGTTTTTTTTACCAGAATATGAACTCAAGACCCCAAAAGTTTAGAAATTATTGTAATATGGAAAAGAAATGAGAGAAAGGCATTAAATTAATAGCTAACTGATGAGTGTTGGTCTTATAGCATAAGATAATTTTTTTTTTTTAAGAAATTTTGTCAATGATGCAATATATGGAACAAGAGCAATCATATATTACCAATACACTTTTGATATATATATATATATATATATATATATATATATATATATATATATATATATATATACTGAATTAAGTCTACTTCCATCTAAATTTGGGATAGAGAATTTGACGAGTACATAGATTAAAGATTCGAACTATAATCAATAAATGAAGACAAACTTACTTGTTAATCGATTCAATTAAAGGGGTTAATAAGGTAATTATCATCTTGTAATTTTTACTCAATTAATGTTATTTGGATTTAGGTTGACTTTTCCCATATTTATTTATAGAGATTTAATGTTAACTCTTGATTTTTTAAACTTCCATCATACACATCCTATACCCTTGATTTTCCTGTCAGTCACTGCATAGTAATTTTACCTGTATACCCATATTCAGATGAGTATCGCTACGTACCTGAATAAGGGTGGATGCCCATTGTCCACAAAGCGCAGATGCCTAAGTCATATTATTATTAAATTTTAGTATTCTTTGTGACTAAATACAATAATCTTCTGGCCATTTACGCTTTGTTTACAATGTTTATGTTGGAGATAATAAGGTTTTGAGTCTCTAATTCCCTAATGTTATTATAACTAAAAGGGCAAATATTGCTCTTTAATCCTTAGTTCTGGTGTGGATGGTTTGCCTTCAACCGAACCGGGGAGGTAAACCTAATACAGTGTGCAAAAGCTGATCTGTAATGCCACTTTACTGCAATACCAAAAAAATAAAAAATAGAAAAAGGGAAAAAATACAAATAACCATTGGTTATGTGTGTTGCTAGACAGTAATGAAAAGTGATGGATTATGTATGGGTCACATTTCTTCTAATGTTACAGGAAGATGTAGATATCATGAAAAATTTGAACTTTGATGCATACCGGTTCTCAATTTCTTGGTCCAGAATTTTCCCAGGTAAAAAGTTATTTTTCCTTGATTTCTTTGTTGCCTTTTTTTTCTTCACTCTCCCCCCGGCCGCCCACACCCCACCCCCCCTCTTTCAAATATATATCTGTAAAATGTTTGCTGCCCTGGTCTAATCTCTGAATCACTGTTGATGTAGATGGCACTGGGAAAGTGAATTGGAAGGGTGTTGCATACTACAATAGATTGATCAACTACATGCTCAAAAGAGGTTGAATTTTGAATGAAAATAAAAGAAAAAAAATCTGACAGTATTTCAATTTCCATCTCTTGATTTTCACATATATATTGCCAAAGAGTGACGTAATTTCATGTTTTTGCAGGGATTACTCCTTATGCAAATCTTTATCACTATGATCTTCCTCTGGCACTTGAGAATAAGTATAAAGGACTATTGAGTCGCCAAGTAGTGTAAGTATTCTATGTTTTCTTGTCAAGTTTTTACCAATAATCTTTTATTTGATGAGTGATTATTTCAATGCTAGCTGTGTCACTGGGCAACCATCTGTAGTTAGATTGAGAGAGAAATGTTTCCAATTCTGCAGGAAAGACTTTGCTGATTATGCAGATTTTTGTTTCAAGACCTTTGGGGATCGAGTAAAGAACTGGATGACATTCAATGAACCTAGAGTTGTGGCTGCACTTGGATATGATAATGGGTTTTTTGCTCCTGGAAGATGCTCCAAAGCATTTGGAAATTGTACAGCTGGCAATTCAGCAACTGAGCCTTATATTGTTGCTCATAATCTCATTTTATCTCATGCAGCTGCAGTTCAAAGATATCGTGAAAAGTATCAAGTTAGCACCTCTTCAGTTGTTTTTAAATTCAATTCCTTGGAATTTGTAATAGATTGTGTTTACTAATAAATGAGTAAATTGCAGGAAAAGCAGAAGGGGAGGATAGGAATTCTCTTAGATTTTGTTTGGTATGAACCTCTTACCAGATCAAAAGCTGACAACTATGCAGCTCAAAGAGCAAGAGACTTTCATGTTGGATGGTAAAAATTCTTTATGTCATAATACTTGAAACCACATTCTTACTTCTTTTTTGGGGAGCTAAGGACTGCAGTTGCATGCTTTTCTTCAGGATTAAAAGTCACGTGAACTGCAATAACTGTGATTTTGGCCTTGTGCAGGTTTATTCATCCCATTGTTTATGGTGAGTATCCAAGAACGATGCAAGATATTGTGGGTAACAGGCTACCAAAGTTCACTAAAGAAGAGGTTAAAATAGTGAAGGGCTCAATTGATTTTGTGGGTATCAACCAGTATACCACTTACTACATGTATGATCCGCATCAGCCAAAACCAAAGTACTTGGGCTATCAGCAAGACTGGAATAGTGGATTTGCTTGTAAGAATATTCTGACACCAAGCTCCTCCAAAAAAAAAAAAAAAAACCTTGTGCATATATTCCTTTTATCACTAAGTATGGTTTCTTTTGAACTTTGTAGATCAAAAGAATGGAGTGCCAATTGGTCCAAGGGTAATTTGTTATCATTATATTGATCTTTGACAATTAATGCAAGACACATGATTTTGATTTCATACTAATTTATTTATTGAATACTTATAGGCAAATTCTTATTGGCTCTACAATGTACCATGGGGCATGTACAAGGCTTTGATTTACATAAAAGAGCGCTATGGAAACCCTACAGTGATATTATCTGAAAATGGTATCCTTTAGTACCTATTTATCTTCTTTTTAGTTAGATCTACATCAGGTTTTTCATGTTGTTTTCGTTGTCCCACAGCAGTTTGGGATAAAGAAATTTTGCTAAATAAAAGTATTTAGGCAATCCTCCTTTTTAGCTAGTTTTGAAGTTGAGTTAGGTCCAGTTCATTTTCTCTACAGTTTCTTTACTCCTTAATCTCATGCAGGCATGGATGATCCGGGTAATGTCACACTTCCCAAGGGATTGCATGATACCACTAGGATCAACTTCTACAAGGGCTATTTGACTCAGTTGAAGAAGGCAGTTGATGATGGAGCCAATGTGGTTGGGTATTTTGCTTGGTCATTGCTTGACAACTTTGAATGGAGATTAGGCTATACTTCAAGGTTCGGCATTGTCTATGTTGATTTCACCAACCTAAAGAGGTATCCCAAAATGTCTGCCTACTGGTTCAAGCAACTGCTTACCAAGGAAAAACATTAGCCGGTCACCAGTCTGTATCTTTTGGAATTTCAGTTTGCTTAGAGAATAATAATGGTTTTGTATTGAAGTAATCAATCCTTAATGAATTTGAATTTGACTGTTTGAGACTCCTATGTTGTGTTCAGGTTGTATGTGGTATTAGTTGTTTCAGAGCGCTTACCTAGTCAACAAAATTAAAATTAATTCAGTTATATGATTTAATAAATCATGTTAGCAATCAAGTGATCTTTCTTTAGGTACTTATGATTCATGAAATCAACCAAAATATTGGCACGATACTCTCTTCATTACTGATAAACTTATATATACTCGAGCATATACACCCATCCAATTTATAAATAAATCATTTCCCCATAAGACCAAGCATAAAAAACAAGACATTTCTTAGCCTTTGATCCTTGATGCTTCATTCTTGTACGTTTCCGCTGCTTTTATATGCATATGGTGGCCAACCTATTAGAGTTTTCAACTAAACACCGCTCCAATCTCTAATTTCAAATTTGTTCAGGTTTTCACATTTTAATGTTTCTTTTCCACTCTGTTCCAGCATCTCAAAGAAAAGAGTATCTAGAGAACTAAATGATTATCAGAAATGGATAATAAATTATAATCTGTAGAGAATGAAAGATTACACACGAGAAAAGAAATTCAAGATAGTGTTCTGCTTCTTCTCTGTACTCCTGCTATTACTTCTCTTTGATTTTTCATTTTTAGCTCTACCTTTCCCATCAGAAATCTTCCTAGGCTTAGAATTCACACTTTCCTGAGATTCCTTGGTAACATATAACACATCTGAATTTTCTACCTCAGTAACCCCTGAAGCTTGTTCTTCAATGCTCTCCCTCTGATGCAAGTCAATCTCATTCTCATTTCGTTTTCTTTTCTTGGAAATTTTAGGAGTTGAACACAATATATTAAAATTGTCATTATCTACTGCAAATGCAACTTCTTCAGTACTGCTCTTTATCATAAATGGGTTGTTAGGAATCTTCACTGAAATATCCTCGGGCATCATTTTGTTTTCTGTTCTTTCATGAATTTCTCGTGGCAAAATAAATTTCTGAAGTGTGAGAGCTTCATTGATATACTTCCTTTCAGTTACAACTGGATCCTGCCTGATCACTATTCCTGCAATCATATAAAAATATGCAAATCTGATTTCAGTTTTGACAATCTTGCAAAATGCAAATCTCATCAGTATAATGACCATTTCGCATACCATGGAAGAGAAAGATAGAATCAAGTAAAGAAAGCTAGAAGTCTAAAGCATCTCAGACTAAATCAGGAGTTGCAAATGTACATTTCAGCAGAATTTTGCCCAAAAAATTTCCTCTAACAAAATTTAAGTAATTGCATCTGTTTGCAATAATCCATGGATTGATGGATCAAACAACTAACCTGCAATATCCTTCTCTCCTGTTTCATGAGAAGAAAGGCCCAGAAAGCAGCTCTTTTCTCTGGATACCACAGTGGATTCAAGTTTCTGGAGATTTTGGATGACAATGGGATCTATGTGACATTCAGAACATGGAAAGAAATCGAAGGCTTCCATGTTCATTGGATTCAATTTTCCTTCAGCAATTGCAGTTGCTACTGAAGGGGGAAGTTCTCTGATATCATTCAAAATTAGTTAAGGCAAAAAATTTCACACCACAGACACATACACACCCCAAGTGCAGACTTATTGCTTTACTCAGAACACCCTGATCTGATACCACTAGATTGGCAACATTCATACTATATTTGTAGTATTTAAGGTGCTGATATAAGTGTTTAAAAGCAAAAGTTCATGATCCGTTCATGGAGTGTATGCTGAAACTAGGTGTTAAGCTCCCTGATACTAGGAGATGCATTCATGGGTAGGTTTGCAATAGATGCTACAGACTTTTAGAAAGAGACTAGCGAACAGAAATAGGATACGGTCCAAGGAAATCAAGCTTCTCATCCAAAGAATCTTGAAGATCTTGTGAAAGAGGTTTCATGTGTTTTAGTTTCTTGATGTTGGCATCATATCTGCATAGAACATTTAAAAACAATAAGTCAGTACGTAGGTGCACAAACTAACTTGATTTCATAGATTACAAACATAAGATCAGGAATATTATATAACTTAATTTCACAATTTACACACATTCGGGCATGCTGGAAAACAGCAAGAGCTTCTTTGAAAGACTTGCAGTAATCTTCAGGCATTTGATTGAGCTTCTCCAACTTCAGAACTGATAAAACCTGCAAGCACGCCACCCAATATGAATTTGTTGATAAAAAGTTCCATGATCACATGAAATATGAATCTGCAACACCACTTAAAATTTCTATAAAGTACACATGGCATGCAAGAAAAGTTTGTTAGAAGAACACGAGCAGAAGTCTATGCCAGCAGAAGTGTCATTGTCTGATCACATACTAAACTTGACCAACAAGTAGAACTTTCACATCATGTTACTGCCTATTTTGTGTTGTGTTGTAGAGTATCCATATTTCATACTAAACTTTCACATCATCTTTGATTCCCATCAATGCTGAAGAAAGGATCAATCCATTTGAGAATGCTATTGTGCAGAAAGCCATTACCCATTTACACATGCCAAGAAGCCTGGAGCATGTTTTCATAGTTTTATGTACTTTATTCAGAACTTAAAATGTGATCAATGCTACAATTATCTCAAAAATCAGTATACTTACACGGTCCAAGTTTCGATACTTTGAAACGTAGGAATGAGCCCTCACAATCCCAATCCCAGGAACAGATGGAAGGAAATCACAACCAGCTAAGACACACATGCCTGTAAAAATGTGAAAAACATGAGCAATTTTACAATCCAAACTTACACATGCAACAGAGTTATAGGCTTATGGCTCTCTATCTCATCACATATGAAAACCTGATGGTGGATACTTCTCTGTTATCATGGAGTATAAAATCAGAATCCACAATCAAAGTTGGTGAAATAAGGGGATTTCCCAGCAGGAAAGTAGTAGGAATATTATCCTCACAACGTACAGATTCTCTCTTATGGTTTCTTCTTTACTTTCTTAGTTCAATCACTGTTTTGTTTTTATGTGCACTATTTACTTCTGGTTGTAATTGCATTTTTATTTTCAAACTTGTGATAACATACTTATTTTGTCAAAAAATTAGTCATAGAAGACTCACCCGTAAACAACTCCCTATTAAAATATTGGAATGAAGGTTTGCAAGCCACAGCATCAAACACCTTATCTAAAACTATCTCTTCGCCGTTGCCATATCGATCCATCTTAAAAATGGTCTGTTAGCAAACAAAGCAAATCAAGAGAAGACGATACCAATAGTTTTGAAAAATGAGTAAAAAAAATAACATGGAGTGATCAGGAGAACAGTAGACCTCCATCTTGAACTAATCAAAGTTTCGTGGAAGTTCTTACAGCTTGGCAACCATATGCCAATAGATCACTATCCTCTGTTATAACTGCTACTATACCACCCTCTTCTGCTTCAAGACTTGATAAATATGCTAACTGTGCATCAGCTTCATATGGAGCTACCACAAATTCCACATTTTCTGATCTCAATATCTGAAAGATGACAAGGGGACATAAGCTGCGGCAGAAGTACATGACAAACAGTTCTCTGATTTTGCAGGTTATAAATACAGAACTTCTAGAGCTAGAAGTAACAGATAACAAGGGGATGTTACAGCAATTATATACCTGAATCAGTTTACTTGCCATGAGTGGGGTGATACTCACTGCTCTCTACAAATTACAGCAAAATAGTAAATGTTAATTGATAACTGTTGACATTGTTGGAAAAGTAGCCAAAAGCAGAATCAGATTATATTAAAAATTTAAACAGACCAGTTAAAGATTTCAGCAAGAACTTTTTGATGACTAGAGTTTAGTGTAAAACTTGCTTTGCAATTCCCAGAATCAAATCAAATAGGAAATAAAATTTGACCATAAGAAATCAGTAACAGTTGGGAGAATATATGAACTAAGACAAATAATGTAGAAATTCAGGGGTGAAGAGAGATGGTCCAAGTTACCAAAAGTTTCATAGAGTTCAGTTGGTAAAAATTGGAAGAAAGAAAAAAAAAAAAAAAAAAAAAAGAAGAAGAAGAAATTATAATCCAATCAAACCCGAAAATTAAAATAAATTAATTTGCAAAAATAATAATAATTAAATTCATTTTGCTTATCCCCGAGAAAATTGCTACATAGAACACAAAGCAAGATTTGCTAGTAGACAACTGGACATGACACCCAAAATGTGAAATTCCCATACCTGGAAGAGTTCACTGGCAGCATTAACATTCCCTTCCTTAAGCTTTTCCATGGCCAAATCACGATTAGATTCTCTTCTCCTAATCAAGCCAAAAGAAAAACCCCACAAACAAACCTCAAATCCCATTCCCAAAAATCCAAATGGGTAATCAATAAAAAACATATTACACAATATCACATAAGCAAATTTCCTATGAAAAGTGAAGAATAGTTAAAGATGACGACCTGTGTCTCTCATGTTCAGTTGCAGCTTTACAAGGAATACTTGCACCATCAAAAACAACAACTGGGGTAATCTTGTAGTGTCTAAGAAGATTGATTCTGTGCATGAAGTAGTCTAAATATCGCAGCTTTTTATCGCTATCTAAATCTAGACATATCTCCATACTACATGAATAAGCTGCAACAATTTTCACCAACCCCAAAAAAGAAAAATTCAATTTTCCTTTCACCCAGAAAATATATTAAAAAATGCTGAAAGAATAAGGAATGCTACCTCCTTTGTGAAGCCATGAATACGCATCAATACCCACCTGTAAAATAGATAAATTGAATCATATAAGCAAAATATATATATATACAAGGGACAGATGATAGATTTATTACTCGTTTTCCAGCGTATTTCTTGATGTGAATGGGTTCAATGTAGGATTTCATGAACTTGAGAAGATCTTTGATACCCATTTGCTGCTAGCTAGCTGCTGCTGCTTCTTCTTCTCTCTTTATTTTTTAGATAATTGGGGTTTTGGTCTATTGAATTCTATAATGCTATTGAGAGAGAGAGAGATATAGAAAATGGCGGGAAGATTAGCAAATGTCAAAATATGGAGGCAAAGGGAAAATAAAATTGACCACGTGGGAAGCACGTGTGCTTTGGAATTTTCCCTTATGTGAAAGCTCCCGCGCCTTTTTTTTTTTTTTTTAACTTTTTTACATTTTACCCGCGATTTATTTTTTTCTTTTTAAAATCCATCAAAAGAAAGAAAATCAAAATTAACTCCAATTTGAGACTCAATTTACAATGGGTAATAAATATATATATATATATAATTATGAATTTTTTTTTCTCAAACTCGATTCATCGTGAACTCAAAATAATATGAAATAAATATTGAAATTAATAATTTTTCTTACTTAAATTTGATTCATGGTGATCTATTTCACAAAATTTATTATGAATTTACTTATTAAATATTATTGTCCTATATTTATTTGAGATAAAGATTTTGTGTTAAATATAAGATTGTTGATAAATCTCCTCTCATTGAGTTAGCTCTTGAATAAAATTAGATTCGATCCATTTTCTCTGAAGATAATATTTTCTTTCTATTTTTTTGTTAACATTAATTACTTTTATTTATACACATAAGAAATTTACATTCAACATATGTTTAACAAGTCTTTCAATTGAGACAACTATACTATTCTGCCAAAAAAGCTTTCCATAGCCATCAAAGAGATAAGCATTTCATGGGGCAGGTCTCAAATACAAGGGTAAGTGGTTCATATGATCTGGTTCTGAATCCCAAACTGCGAATGCACTTGAACATTTCATCCATTTCTTCGTCATTTCAGGGAAATGGCGATCAATCACATCTTTCATTGTCTCTGTACTGTTAAGCCAATCTAACCCTTTTTGTGTATAAGTTTTGGAGTTGAAATTTGTAGTGAAGAAACGATCCGCCTCTAGTCTCCTAACAAGTGAAAAAAAAAAGTTAAAGTACGTGTTTGGCAAGCTATATATAGTATAAATTATTTTTTGCTACTTATATTATGCTATAATTAACACTTAATACCTATATTTTAAAAAAAATTAAAAAAAAAGTTTTAAAATTTTAATTTTGTCATACAATTTTGCTTCTTTGTCTATTTTTATCAAATTAAACCCCTAATTACAGGACTCAAAGGTAATTAAAACTCATGAATAAATCATATAAGTGTATGTAAGATATTAGGGTATTATCACTCTTTATTAATAACAAAACATTGAGAAAAATAAATTCAATGACGAAAATGCATAACAAAATCAACATAAAAGGGTGTTTTATAGGGATGACAACGGATAAAATATCAAGTAAAATTATTGTACCCAAATTTAAATTGATTAATTATTATTTTCAATATCTAAACCTAATAAAAAAACTTGATTAAAATTCATCATAAATTACCATAACCCATCTCAAATTTTATTGTCATTATATGAATAATATCTGAATTCATTTAACTTTATATATTTCAATTAATAATGTATATAAAAAATATTTATTTTAATAATTTATATTTTAAATTTAACAATTCTATAAAATATTTAAATTACATTTATATAAAATATAATTTTTAAAATTTTATAAATATTATTATAAAAATATATTTTATATTTAATTAATTATTCATGTAAATGATTTCGAATGCGAGTATTATTTCCTAATTAAACCAAAACCATATTGAAATGAAGTAGCAAAAAAATAACTAGCTCATTGAGATCCCTAACATTGTTCATCTATATTTTTCAAAATGCATGGACCCAATAATTAATTTTGCAACTATATTTCATTAATTATGTTGAATTATGTTGCATGCACAATGGTAAAAAAAATAATCAATCAAATTCAGAAAGTGTAATGGATTGGAGTTTACCTTGATGCAACAAGTAAGAAGATAAAAAATGCAGTCTCACTTATGGCAAAGCCTTTAATTTTCTTTTCAGCATGCAGACCAACAAGCAAATCTAGCTTTTCAACATCATTTCCATAAACTTGATGAAGAGCTTCTATAACCTCTTCATCATCTGTCAAATCTTCCCACTTGCTAATAGGAATCATCAACAAGTTCCTTCTAAATTCATTATACCTTGCAACTTCTCTCTCCCTATCTCTGTAGACTAATCAACCAAAACCCATAGTTATGTTTAGATTATGAGGACAATTAAAGAAAAATAAAACTTAAACAAAAGGGGAAAAAATTATTATTTAGTCTCTGCATTTTAACGAAATTAATTATATAGTCTCTTTATTTTTTAGTCCGTTAATTATTTAGTATCTTTGTTACTTTCAATTTTTTTTCCCAACTCAACCATTCAATCAATGTAATTTGAATAATATGACTATTTATTCTTGTTGATTTTAAATTCATCAACTATTCAATCACTATCTGCAACTATTCTCTCCCATTTGACTAGACTAACAAAAAGTCAACGGGAGGGACTAAACAATTCATGGATTAAAAATAGAATAACTAAATAGTATATTTTTAAAAATATAGGGCCTAAATAGTTAGTTTTGTTATAATGAAAAAGACTAAATAATAAATTTCCCTAAATAAAAGGATTAAGTAACTATTTGACATTGAGGTTGGAGAGTCAAAACTACTTTTTATGAAAAAAAATATATCATTTTAGATACTGTTAAAAAAATTATTTTATTATTTTAGCATTTTTATTACTAACGCTTATCAAATTTAATTTTAAATTACCATTTAATACTCTCTAAACAGTATATTTGAAAAAATATTTTTATCAACAACAGCTCCAACAGTAATATTAAACAGATCCTAAGTGTGAAAGACACTTCTTACTTTCCATTGCAGCCATATCAACCAGATCTGCTCTATCTTCTCCATTGATATCATGAGCAATAAGATTTCTCATCCATGAAGGATAGTTCCATAATGTGACAGCTCCACTTGCTTGATGACCCATTGATACCAACATTTTCTCCATTCCAATTTTTGATAATCTTTTCTCCCCTTCCTTTCCCACCATTTCCCTCATAGGCACTCTAGGGAAAAAAGAAAAAAGAAACCTAGTGAATTGATTTCATTTTCTCAAATAAGCTTTCAAAAATATTTCAGTCATCACTATCAGGGCAACATCACCACAAAAGTGCTTGTTTGCTAGCTAAGAGATAGGGTGGCTGAGTTATTGTTCAAGCCAAATTCAAACTATTATAGTTTATTGAGTTCTTACAATAGTTTGAACTCGAAATTTCATAGTATTAGAGATAGCTCTAATAACATCGAGCTAAAACTTTTCAATCCAAATCTCAATATTTCTCTCCTAAATTAATTGAATAAAAAATGTAACAATAAAAGAAAATAAATTGTGCCTTAAAGATGAAAACTAATTCAATGCAACTGTTGTATGTACAACGAATACACTGTGATAGATGATTATGATAAGAACCACATGGGACCTACCACGGTCAATGATCATAATACAGTCGTTGTACATACGATGGTTGCATTTCAAAATTTTCCCTTAAAGATAGAGAGAAAGAAGATTACTCTTCTAATACTGGAGGGCATTCAAATTCTGAAGAAGTGGAATTGATATCCCTTATAATGAGTGTATCAGGTAAAAGAGAATGCATTCTATAGACACTTGAAAACTCTTCAGTCAGTGAATAGGGAACTCCATGATCTCTTGGCCTTTTAAGACCAACCAATCCACTAAGCAAAGGTCCTCCAATGTGTCCAAACAAATCCTTAACTTTCTTCCCCAGAAATCCATACCTGTGTCAAATTTGCAACATGTTTCAGCTTTAAATTTCATTGAACATGAAAAATAACTGGAATAGGGAGCTCCAGATAATTCAAATGAAAGCAAATTTATACTCTTTTTACCAGTTGATCCTCATGCCTGCAAGAAGAGTATCAGTTTTCAGAAGTTCTACAGTCCAATCAATGGTGTGAATTTTAGCAATTAGAGCTGAAGTCACCAATCTTGCATGCCGATAGAGTTCCTCATCATCAAAATCAGGATAATTTTCCTAAAATTATAAAGAAATTGAACAGATTATCAGCTAATCGATTTATCAATGCCACTTCTAGAAAGTGCATACATCCACTAAACATCAACAATCTATAAGCTTTAATTCAGTAGTATGGTTAGAGTTGTTTTCAAAACTGCGAAGTTTCAAATTCAAGTCAATAAATAAAATATAAGCCTAATCATACAAAAAAGCCAAATCTTTTTGCTCTTTTATGATTTAATCCAATTGTTTCAATTTTGACACAAAAATAAAAACCTTCAAAGATTGAAAAAATTTCATCTAATTATAAAATTAAATTTATAGGAAACCGGTATGGCATTTTTTATTATTAAATATATTCTATTAGGCCTTGCATAGCACCAATTCATTCATGAAATTTTAGTAGTGAAATTGGAGAAATGAAATAGAGAAATATTTTCTACTTACTTGAAGCATATCACATACTGCATTATGTTCTTTGACAAACAAGGCTTGTAATAGGGAGAAGCCTGCCCAGCAATTCCTAACATCACCTGAGATTGGAATCCCATTCTCGTCATGTTCAAGAAGCCCATCTGCTGCGATCTTTAACTTCCCATCTTTGAATGTTCTCACTCTTCTCATTCCATCCTCATTATTTCCATAAACTACACTTCCATCCCTAGTTGATTAGAACAAGTCATGGTTAAAAAAAAAAAAATCTTATTTAAAGAAATTGAAGCATAATTAATGTTAGAGAAAATTCCTATTTTGAAAAATAAATTAATTAGTCTCTGTATTTTTGTACATTTATTCTTTAGTCTCTATTGGTCAATATATATAATGGAAAGAGTAATTACTGATATAGGGACTAAACAGTTTAAGAGTTATAAAATAAAGAGAATGCATAATTATATTTTTTGAAATTATAGAGATTTAATAAAATTCAAATTAACGCTTAAAGTAATAAAAAATAAAGAGTAAAGAAATAAAAATATATGAACTAATTAATATATATTTTTAAAATAAAAAAATGAATAATTAATATCGATAAAATATATAAACTAAACAGTATTTTTTTTTTCATAATTTTATGAGGGACCTACCACCAAGGAGTTCTTGTATTCAGGCATCCAGCCTTTAAAGAAGGTGACTTTGTGGCAACTTTCTTTGTTTTGTAGAATTTGAAGGACTTCAATGGACACCCATTTGCAATTTCATTAGGTGCTCTAATTTCCACCTGTGGAAATAATCATGAAACATTAGTTTTTTCAAGTTTGAGTATACTAACTCCTATTTCCACCCATCACTTCAAATTTATTTAGTAAAAGCTTTTTGATTTTAAATGTTAAAATAAAATATAATAGAGGCATAAATATATTTTTGGGATAAGTACACTTTAATATCCATTGAGTTGTTTTTTTTTTTTTAAGGGCCTACATTATTATGTAATTAGCATTTAAGGACAAAATTACTAAACGATGTCAATGTATATTAATGTGGCAAGTCTACTTGTGCTCTTAAACTGTCGTGATAAGTGGACCCTACCTATTTGACAATATAATTATGTCATCTATTTAGTACCAAACCAGGAAGAATGAGGAAAAAAAAAATAAATATGCTGACATTTATTATGATTATACAGCCAAATAAGTAGAGCCCACTTGCCATGATGAGAGTACATGGAAATTTGTTACGCTAACATATATCGACGTTATTTAATAATTTTATTTTGAAATGCCAGCAGCATAATAATATAGGCCCTTAAATAAAAAAAGAAAAAAACCTCAAACGCTAATTAATAAAACGGTAAATCACAAAATACTAAAATATACTTTATTTCTATATTTTTATTATGTATAGTAAATATAATATATAATGTAATTAATAATATACCTGTTGGGTATCCTCCATATGATCAATCCAGTCATGAATCATGAATTGGATCCACGAGCAAGCTATCATGTTGAATTGCTTCCCATTGTCTATGAACTTCTTTCTTGCCAAAAGCTTGTTGGCTACAATTGTTGGATGAGGATCCAGCAACTGCATATCATTACACACTTCCATGTTAATAGGAGATCTTTACATGATATTTAGTAATTACTTTTTTCAAAAAAAAAAAAGCCTTTTTATAATTTAATTTAGCTATTTTAATTTTAATTAATTTCAGTTAATTAATTATAATTTTTTTCAACTCAACTCAACTCAACTAAGCTTTTATCCCAAAAATTTATTGAGGTCGGCTATATGGATTCTCTTTCTCCACTCTAAACGATTTTGGGTTAAATCCTCGGAAAAATGTGTAATACTTCTAAGTCATATTGTACTATTCTCCTCCAAGTCAGTTTAGGTCTACTATTTCTTTTCTTTCTATTCTCTAACCCAATGTGCTCTACTTGTCTAACTAAAGCCCCCGTATGTCTACACTTTACATGACCAAACCACTTCAATCTCCCTTCTCTGAACTTATCCTCAATTGGTACCACTCATACATTTTCTCTAATACTCTCATTACAACTTTATCTAGTCTAGTATGGCCTCTCATCCACCTTAACATTCTCATTTCCACAACTCTTATTTTAGACACATACGACTCCTTCATTGCCCAATACTCACCACCATATAACATGGCCGGTCGTATGGCTGTACGGTAAAATTTTCCTTTCAACTTATTGGGAATATTGCGATCACTCAAAACTCTCATGACACGTCTCCAATTCAACCATCCGGCTTTAATCTTATGACTAACATCCTCCTCACATCCCCCATCTACTTGAAGGAGTGAGCCAGGATATTTAAAGTGATTACTTTGGGGCAATACCAGTCCATCCAAACAAACTCCTTCCCTATCACCAGTTCGGCCTTCACTGAACTGGCAATGCATGTATTCTGTCTTCGTTCTACTTAACTTAAAGCTCTTTGACTATAGAGTACTTCTTCAAAACTCTAGCTTTCTATTAACTCCATCTCGCATCTCATCTATTAGAACTATATCATTGCAAACATCATGCACCAAGGGATACTCTCTTGTATATGTTTCGTCAATTCATCTAAAACTAATATAAAAAAGTAAGAACTTATAGCTGAACCTTGGTGTAATTCAACTGCGATAGGAAAATCTCTTGTATCCCCTCTCACTGTGTACACAATAGTAGTTGCTCCTTCATACATATCTTTCAATATTTGTATGTACCTAATAGATACTCTCTTTTATTCTAACACTCTCCATAAGACATCACTTGGAACACTATCATAAGCCTTCTCCAAATTGATAAAAATCATATGTAGATATTTCTTTACATCTCTATATTTCTCCATCAAACTTCTAATAAGAAAGATCGCTTCCATAGTTGAACGATCGGACATGAAGCCAAATTGATTGGGAGAGATAGAAGTGTCATGACATAGTCAATGTTCCACAACTCTCTCCCACAACTTTATAGTATGGCTCATGAGTTTAATTCCTCTATAGTTTGAGCAACTCTGTATGCCTCCCTTATTTTTAAAAATAAGTACTAAAATATTCCTCATCCATTCATCATGCATTTTCTTCGAATTTAGAATCTTATTAAACAATTTAGTTAACCATGCCACTCTCATATCTCCCAAATACTTTCACACTTCAATTAGTATTCCATCGGATCTACAGGCTTTACCCACTTTCATTCTCTTAAGTGCTTCATTTACTTCTAAAGATCTAATCCTTCTAGTATAATTCACATTATTTTCTATTGCTCTGGAGTCTATATTCATGCTATTACCACTTTGACTATTATTAAAGAGATCATCAAAATAATTTCTCTATCTTTCTTTAATATTCTTATCTTTCACCAACACTTTTCCTCATTTATTCTTAATGCACCTAACTTGATTGAGATCTTGACATTTCTTTTCTCTCCTCCTTGCTAATATATAAATACTTTCTCCCCTTCTTTAGTTCTAAGTTTCTCATATAACTTTTCAAAGGCGTGCGTTCTTGCTTAACTAACTGCCTTTTTCACCTCTTTCTTTGTTATCTTGTACTATTCACACGCCTCATTATTATTACATTTAGGTAATTTCTTATACCATTCTCTCTTTCTCTTTACTGCCTTTTGTACTTTCTCATTTCATCACAATCTCTCTTTTGAGGGTGGTCCATGTCCTCTAGACTCTTTAAGTACTTTTCTAGCTACTTCTTTAATCTTTGATGCCATTTGTATCCACATACTATTAGCCTCCACATCCAGCTTCCATACTTCGGACTTGAGAGGCTCATTTTTGAATTTCACTTGCTTTACTCCTTTGAACTCCCACCATTTTGTTCGAGCTACATTATTTCTTATAGCCTTACTTGAATTATTCCTAAACTTGACATCAAAGACCACTGATCAATGTTGACTTATTAAAGCCTCTCCCGGAATGACCTTGCAATCATTGCATAGAGCTCTATTTGTCTTCCTGGTTAAGAGGAAGTCAATTTGGCTTCTATGTTGCCCACTTTTGAAAGTCACTAAATGTGATTCCCTTTTTATAAAGTAGGTCGTTGCTAGTATTAGGTCGTACGCCATAGCAAAATCTATGATACTTTTTCCCTCCTCATTTTGGCTACCAAAACCTCTATGAACATTCTCATAACCTTGCTTATCACTTCCTACATGTCCATTCAAATCTCCACTGATGAAAACATTCTCTTCATTCGGTATGCTTTGCATTAGATCATCCATATCTTCCCAAAATCTTTGTTTACTCTCACTATCTAGTCCTATTTGTGGAGCATAAGCACTAACTACATTTATTGTTTCTTCGTCTAGTACTAGCTTTACTAATATAATTCTATCTCTTACTCTTTTCATAGCTATTGCGGCATCTTTCAATGTCCTGTCTATGATTATGCCCACTCCGTTCTTGTTCCTCTCCTTTTTAGTAAACCACGGTTTGTATCTTGAATTTCCCACTTTCTTGCTTTTCTCTCCTACCAATTTAGTATCCTGAATGCAAGCAACATTCACCCTTTTCCTTTCCATGGTATCCATAAGCTCTATTAATTTTCCTGTAAGTGATCTAACATTTCAAGTACCAATCCTGATTCTCCTCCTATCCTGTTCCTTCCTAATTGATCTCCTTCTATGATACCTTCTATTATTCTCTATGCCTATCTTGTGTTATGTTCCACTTTCTGTTATACTATTTGTCCTATAGATTAACTTATTTACCCACACCCGTTCATGATGTGGGAACCCTTGCTCATTTAACATCACACCCGGGCGCCAGCATGTCGCGTCGCTTTCAGTGAACGCCCTATACTCTTGTATATTTCTCACTACACTCGAGCTTCGATGTAGCGCATTATAAGTATATGACGCCCCAATGTTTATATCATAAGAATCTATATTATGAGGTGTGATGAAATTTTACGCTGGTTATCATCTACCGCAACCCTCCTCCTTTATCCGGGCTTGGGACTGGCTAAGCACAAATTACTTAGGCAGAGTTTAATTATAATTTTATTCAATTAACCAAATTCTGTTTAGGGTCAAACCAGCAATTCAAAAGGAAAAGTATGTGGTTTAATGCTTTTTCACTTATGATTTTAATATATTTTTCATTTTAATATTATTTCGTTTTTATTTGACTTTACTGATAAAGCTACTATTAAAAAAATATTTTTATAAATATATTAATCAGAAAATATTAAAAATTAATTAAAAGATAAATTTAGTATGTTTTAGATATAAGAATATAATTTTTTTATAACATTAAAATGATTTTTTTTATGAAAAAAGCTTTTTCAACCTTGAAATTCAATGTCAAATGAATCTATATTTATATGGTGGACATGATATTATAAATAAATTATACTATTATTATTATTATAATAAAATTTGGAGTATACATTTTTTTCCTAAAGCACATAAAAATAGTGTTAATAATAATAATAATAATAAATTATTATTATTATTATTATTATTATTAGAGATCAACCGTCAAAATTATTCCATGTAAATTGATATAAAATAAATAAATTTAGTTTCATTCTTCACTTTTATAATTATAGTCAAAATTTTCCATCAATTTTGGTATAATTTTAAAGGTTTATATTACAATTATAACTAAAGTTTAAATTTTAAGAGGTCAATTGTCAAAATTTAAGAGATCAAGTGTCAAAAGTATAACACGTAAAATTGATTTATATTTTATTATGAATTTTGATTATAATTATAATAAATAATTAAAATAACAGTTAACGGCTACTAAAGTAATTAATATTGCCAAATAGAATCAAAGTTTGAATTTTTTTTTATCATTAAGCCTTTTTTTTTTAAGTCAATTAATTGAACCATGAGTACTTTTAACTAGTATAAAAATTATATAAGAATTAAAAAAAAAAGGAAACTTAAATGAAAATGATAAAAAAAAAAATCTCCAAAATGTGTAAGCATCAACTTAACTATTAGATATATTTTAGAACGTTTCTAAAATTCTTAAAAGCTAAGCATGCACTCCCTAAATTGAAGTTGACAATACATTTCTAGCTTCCTCTCAATAATTGCATTGCACAAATGAAACTTTGCTCTTTTTTCTTATACTAGTTGTTGAGAAGGACATCTAAGGCCTCTATTCATTGTCGGTGGATTGTGCATCTTCAACTTTACTCATTCATATTGCAAATTATAGCATATATTTGATATGCTAAAAGCAATATACTTACTGGGTATTTACGAAAGAAAAAAAAAAAAAACAGTTAAACTTGCATTTAAGAAAATAAAATTCATAATTTTATAAATGAGAATATACGTACCCCAATGCACTCAATAATTTATCTATATGGAAAGATAAATATTTTAAAATAAATAAAAATTAGGTAAAAAATTAATTAATTATGTGAGAATTAAATTCAATTATTTTTTTTTATTTCAAAAGAAGACTTTTAAAAAAAAGTACAATATAAAGTCTTTAACTTTTATGTAAATCTCTCAATCGATAAACGTCGAAAAATCGATAAATAGGTTTATGTAAAGAAGTTGATGATTGACCTACAAATTTCAAATAAAGGCAAAATGAAAGAAGATAAAATTAAAAGGAATGTGAAAATTACCCCATAAGGAGAAGAAGACGGAGGCATATTCCGGCCAAAAAATGTTCCTTGACTGCCAATTGTATCATCGGTGGGATGGTTGCATTTCCCATCAGCCGTTCGATATGAAAACTGCTTGGTGTCATATTTAAGACCGTTGATTCCTCCAACATGTAATAGATTATAACGTTGGTGTAGATGTCTTCTGATCGCCAAGTAAATGATTCCCAATATCACTGGTAGCCTATGCCATACTCCAAGCTTGTCCACAAAATGTATAGCCTACGTATATATAATAAAAAAACAAAATATCTTATATAGTGGGCTCCATGATAATAATTAAAATCCCAATTTATAATTATAAAATATAAATATATATTTACCTTCAAACTCTTAAAATAACTCTAAAATTATTTATTTTAAATGATTCGAAAATATTTAGATTATATATATTCTAATTTATTATGAGAAAAAAAGATTGGAAAAAAAAAAAGGAGATGAAAGTATAAGAGATTTATTCTTAAAGCTAATATCCATTTGCATATCAAAATAAACAAAAGAAAGGGAGAGAAAAGGAGAGATACTAACAGAGAAGAGTATGGAGTCAAAGAGAGACATATTGGAAATGAGATTCCACAGTTGAGGATGGATGATGAAGTAAGAGAAAACAGAGAAAGCCATGGATTAAGTATAACCTATTTCTAGCCAAGATATATGGATAGATAAAGAAGCTTTTAGCTCCTTATATATGCAAGAGACAAGGTGACGTTGAAATTATAGAGAGAGAGAGAGAGAAATAATTGACACTTGCTAGCTTTTAGTTAAAGTTGGTTTTGGGTTAGAATCGTCAATTTTGGTTCAAGGTTTAACTGGGAATTAGGATGAATGTTGAATTTTGGAGCTGATTTTAATTGTCATATCAATAGCAGTTTGGTTTGATTTTAATTAAATCAAATGATTTATTTAAAAAGTTTTTTCTATTTTAAATAAAAAAATTAGTTTTAATTTAAATTAAACTAATTAATTTTAATTTAATTTAATATTGATTTTAATTCAAATTAAATCGATTTGATTTTAATTTCAAATTGGATCTTGACTTATTAGCAACTATTATTTTCTTTTAATTAGCTACTATTATTTTTTTTTATCACTTCGCTTTTGAATTTAAAAAAAAAAAAAGGTTGTCTCTTAAGACTCCATTTGTTTTGAGAAAATATTTTTTATATTTTTTAATATTTAAATTATTTAAAAAAATAGATTAATAAAAAATATTTTTCTGATCAAAATAAAAATTAAATAATTTTTAAGAAAAATAATTTTCTTTCTTCAAAAGAATAAGTTATTCTCATAACTTTTATAATCTTATTAAAATATAAAAATATATATATATAAGAGGAAAAAACAAATTAATTTTTGTTGATTATAATATATGAATTCTTTTATTAATATTTTTTAAGTTTTTTATTAATTTAATTTTTTATAAGTTCATTTCAAAAATATTTCATATAAAATAAATTTATATTTTTTAATTATAGATATATTTTTAAAATTTTTAATTATTGTATTAATATATGAGTTAGTTCTAATTAAAATAGTTTAAAAATTCTATGTCAATACTACTCTCTCTCTCTCTCTTTCTCTCTCTATATATAAAACAGCAAAAAAATATTATAAAATAATTCATATTCATTGATTTATAAAAAAAATATTTAATCAGAATGTAATATATAATAAAATTATATAAATATAAAATTTATAAATAATATATAATTATATACAAAGCATATAAAATAAATTATATATATGAGCAAAAATTAAATAGATAAATATATTATTTAAAAAATTAATAATTAATATGATATATGAGGCTCAAGTTTAATTATAAAATTAATATAATTAATAAAATGATTAAAATTTATAATAATAATTTTTTTAATTTTAAAATGATACATTATTAACAGTTTAAAAAATATTAATATACGTACAAATAAAAAAATATAATGATTTTTTAATTTTTAATACTATAATCTTATTCTAACATGATAAATAGTGAATATGTATAAAAAATTATACTTTAAATATAGAATTGTTATTTTAATTAAATAATTTATATTTAAATATAAACTTAAATTGATATTTTGATTTAAAAACAATATAAGTTTTACACTAATACAAGCATTACATCATTTAATAAAATTTTTATTTATTTAAATTCAACAACTTTTTTTTGTTAAAATTTGACATTTACTTTCAGAAAAATAATTATAAAAAATTTAATTCAAAAATATGTTATAAGTTAATTTTACAAAGCGTTTTATTGTTGATCAAATAATTTTCTATAAGTTTTTCCAATATAATCATTTTAATTAAAAATAATAATATATTAATATTAGTGCTTTTTATTTTATTAGTATTAATTTTTTATTTTTTATGTATATTATTAGCAGCTTAAAAAATATTAATATGTGTATATATAAAAAATATAATATTTTTTAATTTTTAATATTATAATCTTATTCTAACATGATAAATAGTGAATATGTATAAAAAAAATCATATTTTGAATATAGAAATTTTATTTTAATTAAATAATTTATATTTAAATATAAACTTAAATTGATATTTTGATTTAAAAATAATCTAATTTTCACAAGAATACCAGTATTACATTATTTAATAAAATTTTTATTTATTTAAATTCAATAATTTTTTTTATTGAAATTCAACGTTTACTTTTAGAAAAATAATTATAAAAAAATTAATTCAAAAATAGGTTGTAAGTTAGTTTTACAAAGCATTTTATAGTAGATTAAATAAGTGTCTATAAGTTTTTTCAATATAATCATTTCAAATAAAAGTAATAATATACTAATCTTAGTGTTTTTTATTCTATTAGCATTATTTTTTTATATAAAAACAAAATTTTAATTATTAATTTATTACTTATAAATAATTTATTATTATTAATATATTTATTAATGTTATTTTTAAAATTATTCTCTATATCATAAGAAAATATTAAACTATATAAAATATTATATATCAAAACACTTACAATGATAAAATTAAATTATAGTAATAAAATTTTCATAATAAATTTCATTAAATTAATTTCTTATTTTTATTTATATACTTTTATTTTCATTAACTTAATCTAAAAATAATAAATGCATATATAACATAAATGTCATAAAAAATAAAAAATTATTATATTATCATAATAATATTTAATAATTATAATAATAGTGTATCATATAAAAAGTTAGTAAAAAATTATATATAATAATATTAAATTATAATACATACAACAAATATAAAAAATATATAATGCGCATTTAAAATAACATACATAAAACACATATCACTAATTTAATATTATAATTAAATATTTTATTAAAAAATAATTTTCATATAAAATTTTTTATATATATAAATTATTTTTTATGAAATAAATTAAACTTAAATAAAAGAAGATATATAAAAATATATTTAAAAAAATAAATATAAGAAAAAAAAAACCTCATCCATGCTGTTCATTGAAGATGTGAAGGGTGCCTATTGTGGATTTTGATCAATGTTTGTTGTTACACATTTATTAAGTTTGCATTTAATTTTGGATAGAAAGAAATTAGAAGAGAAAAAAAAATTATTTAATTTCTTTAAATTATAAATAAAAGAGGAAAATAAAAAAAAATAAATAAAAAGAAATTCCATTTCCTAACTTATTATAATTAATTAACAATATTTTTCTGTAAATTAATGAAAAATATCAGAAATGAGTATTATTTATATTAAAATACTTAAATTTCCTTGTATAATAATAATAATAATAATAATAATAATAAAGTATCATAATTATTTTCTCTATTTTTTTTAAGAGATAAATTGTATTTGTGTTGTTTTGTTAGATTATTAAAATAGGAGTTGAAGTAAATTTTTTTTTATTCTATTTTATTTTTGGTTACAATTTATTCAGTAAAAAAAAAACATATTCTTAATTTGCAAAAATTAACTCGAAAAATACCTTTAATCATAAATAAAAAAATTAATAATTTTTTATTAATATAAAATTAATTGTGATCTGTAGGAGATCTGCCATTAATTTTAATTAATATAAAGTCAATTGTGTTAATTGTCAAAAATTAATTATCTTCAATTAATTAAATATAAAGTTAATTGTTAATTATGAGAGACTCCCTCGTTAGTTTATAAACTAAAATTTTATTTTCCTAAACCTTGTAAACGAATAATTTTAGTAATGATTTGCATATAAAATAAAAGCACATATAACCCATTATTCAATTCTATGAATTATTCAATTATTTTTTGAATATTGAGAGTAATAAAAAAATTAACATTGTTGACTGGTCTGCAGTTAATTAAAAATTATTATCTAAACTTGATTTATCATGATTTAACATATAAATATATAAGATTTATATATATATATATATATTTAATAGATGAATCACTATCACATATATATTTTGGATTCATGATAAACTGAGTTTAGGTAAAAAAAAAAAAAAATTTATGCATAACAGGTGGTTGGTTAATGAAAAGACTATAAACTCGTAAGAATTTTTTTTTATTATAAATTTTAAAGATGAGAGAAAAATAAATATTCATTGTTTGATTAGTGATTAATGTGGTATTTTTTCTATGTTATTTTGAAAATTATGTATAATTTTTTTAATCAAAATAAAAAGCAACTACAAACAAAGTAAAATTTAAACACTTAAATTCAGTTTATTTGACGTTTTTTTTTTTAATTTTTTGTATTTTTTAATGTTTAGAACAATTATAAAAATTAGTCAATAAAAAATATTTTTCTGATCAAAAGAAAATTAAGTAATTTTTAAAGAAAATGATTTCTTTTTTTTTTAAAGAGAAAGTCATTTTTCATTTTTTAGATTTTAATAACTTTATTAAAGCCATTTCATCTTTTCAAAATAGGAAGTAATTTTTTTAATTTTTATAATCTTATTAAAATGTAAAAATATTTATGTATATAACAAGAAAATAAATTATTTTTTGTCAGTCAAAACATATGAATTCTTTTACTAATGTTTTTGAAGTTTTTTATTAATTTAATTTCTTATAAGTTTATTTAAAAAATATTTCATGTAAAATAAATTTATATTTTTTTAATTATAGATATATTTCTAAAATTTTTAATTAGTGCATTAATATATAAATTAGTTCTAATTAAAATTAAATTTATAAATCCTATATATATATATATATATATATATATATATATATATATATATATATATATATATATATATATATAAAACAATAGAAAAACATTATAAGAAAAATTCATACTCATTGATTTATAAAAAAAAAAAATTATTACTGTGTAATATATGATAAAATTATATAAATATGAAAATTTTAAATAATATATAATGTTATACAAAACATATAAAATGAATTATATATATGAACAAAATTAAATAGATAAATATATTATTTAAAAAATTAATAATTAATATAATACGTTAGGCTTGAGTTTAATTATAAAATTAATATAATTAATAGAATGATTAGAATTTATAATAATAATTTTTTTAAATTTTAAAATGGTACATTATTAATAGTTTAAAAAATGTTAATATATGTACATATAAAAAATATAATAATTTTTTATATAAAAAGAAAATTTTAGATATTAATTTATTATTCATAAATAATTTATTAGTGTTAATGTATTTATTAATTTTATTTTTAAGATTTTTCTCTATCACAACCTGATCTCATGGGTCAGACCAGCATCAGAACTTGAGTCAGTGTAAGGCCCCCAAAGCCCGTAGTAAGCCTAATTATTCTCTAACCTAATTTCAAGCCTAATTTCAAGAAATCAATCAGACAAGTCTGACCAAACTGGACTATCAAACGGGGAGTTTTTGGCTCACCCGATTTGTGATCACAAAATAAAATCATTTTAGGAGCTCAACTCGCCCTTACAATCATCAACTTTCAATATGATCACTGGGAGCTCACCTCCCTCATCCACACATAACCAATAAGTTACAGATTTCAAATAATAACATATTACAGTCCCAAGTCAAATGAAATATCCTCTAATACATGCGGAGTTTTAGAATTTTCAAATTTACAACACAGACATAGATAGAACATCTAATAAACCCGCGAGGTAGAAAGCAGGTTATACACAAGAAAGAGTCATATTGTGGTATGAAAAAATAGGTGAACAGGAGTGAGCGTTCAATTCATAGAGTAATATATTAATTTTACTTACAATTTCTATAACCATTTATGTCTAGTGCATCCTAAAAGTGAAATGTATCATCTTCACATATTTCAAATAAAGCAAGTCATAATCACATCAAAAGCAATATGAAACACTCACATACTCGTATATCACATCCACACTCACACATATATATATAGGAGTTGATCCCCTATATAGCTCTCTTAGTTATAACCTCTGCCAACGAAATCAACTCAAAGTCGAACTTTCTCTTAATATCCAAATGCGGGGGCTAGCGAGATCAACTCAAAACCGTGCCTATCCCGACTTATCCATAATAAGGATTGGCTCCCAGCGAATCAAGCTCCAGCCGCGTCTACCCGTCCTACCCATATCCATATACACACCACATACACACCTACTCACACACACAGCTCCAAATCGCCATAAGACAATAATCACAACAATATCATCAAGAACAAATACAATATAAAGCCTGCCTAATATTTACTACATACATATATGTATAAGTGATGCATAATCATGCTTTGAATATAATAATATTAAAATTATAAATAAAATCAATATCTATTTATAAATTAATCGAAAGTTACTGTGGTGACTGGGCGGAGGAGGAAAGCTGACCTGACCCATATAAATATTATATCAAAAATTTTATCAATATTTAGTTAAAATAAAATTTTAAAAAATCAAGGGACAATCCTAAATTTTGCCAAAAATTTGACAGAATTTTTCCTATATCTAGGACCTATCCAACATATAAAAAGATCCAAATAACACTTTTAAATCTTAAATTCCTACAACCACATCTCATCAACATCATATTGTCCCTTATGGACTATCCAAAACAGTAAAAAATCATATAGTTACACATAAAATAATTATTTAAAATTTTGGGGTGTTACATTCTCCATATCATAAGAAAATGTAAAACTATGTAAAATATTATATATAAAAACACTTACAATTATAAAATTAAATTATAATAATAAAATTTTCATAATAAATTTTACAAAATAATTTCTTATTTTTATTTATATACTTTTATTTTCATTAACTTAATCTAAAAATAATAAGTGCACATATAACATGCATGTCATAAAAAATAAAAAATTATTATATTATCATTAATAATATTTAATATATTATAATAATAGTATATCATTAAAAATTAATAAAAAATTATATATAATAATATTAAATTACTATATATACAATAAGTATAAAAAGTATACAATACATATTTAAAAAATAATTATTATATATAAACGCATATCAATAGTTTAATATTATAACTAAATATTTTATTAGAAAATAATTTTCATATAAAACATTTTTCTTATATAAATTATTTTTCATGAAATAAATAGAGCTTAAATAAAAGAAGATACGTATAAATGTATTTTAAAAAAATAAATATAAGAAAAAAAATTTCTCATCCTTGCTGTTCATTAAAGATGTGAAGGTGTTGGCCAAATTAATTCATAGTGAATCCCATACTGCTGTCTATTGTGGATTTTGATCAATGTCTGTTGGTACGCATTTATTATGTTTGCATTTAATTTTGGATAGAAATAAATTAGAAGAGAAAAAAAATAATTTAATTTCTTTAAATTTTAAATAAAAGAGAAAAAATAAAAAAAAACAAATGAAAAGAAATTTATTTCTTAACTCATTATAATTAATTAAAAATATTTCTTTCTAAATTAATGAGAAATGATCAGAAATAAGTAGTGTTTATATTAAAATACTTAAATATCCTTATATAATATAATAATATAAGAAAAAAGAATAATAATTATTTTCTCTATTTTTTTAGAGAGAAATTGTAATTGTGTTGTTTTATTAGATTATTAAAATAGGAGACGAAGTAAATTATATTTTTATTTATCTTATTTAATTTTCTGTTATAAATCATTCAGTAAAAAAAAAAACTTAGTCTTAATTTACAAAAATTAACTCGAAAAATACCTTTAATCATAATTAAAAAAATTAATAATTTTTTATTAATATAAAATTAATTGTTATCCATAGGAGATATGTCATTTTCAATTAATATAAAGTCAATTGTGTTAGTTGTCAAAAATTAATTATCTTCAATTAATTAAATAAAATGTTAATTGTTAATTATGAGAGACTACCTCATTAGTTTATAAACTAAAATTTTAATTTCCAAAACCTTGTAAACGAATAATTTTAGTAATGATTTGCATATAAAATAAAATTACATATAACCATTATTCAATTCTATGAATTATTCAATTATTTTTTGAATATTGAGGAAAAAAAAATTCATCGTTATGGACTGGTCTGTAGTTAATTAGAAATTTTTGTTTAAACTTAATTTATTATGACTGAAGATATAAACATATGAAACTTATATATTTAATAAATAAATTCCACCATATATATATATATATATATATATATATATATATATATATATATATATATATATATATATATATATATATCTTCGATTTATGGTAAACTGGATTTATGTAAGAAAAATTCATATGTGGAACAAGGTGATTAATGAAAAAACTATAAACTTGTAAGGATTTTTTTTTATTTTAAATTTTAAAGAGGAGAGAATAATAAATATTCATTGTTTGATTAGTGATTAATGTGGTATTTTTTTCCTATGTTATTTTGAAAATTATGTATAATTTTTTTAATTAAAATAAAAAGCAACTACGAAAAAAGTAAAATGTAAACATTTAGGCTCCGTTTGTTTGATAAAAAATATTTTTTTAAATAATATTTTTTATATTTTTTAATGTTTGAGACACTTATGAAAATTAGTAAATAGAAAATATTTTTATAATAATAAAAAATTAATTAATTTTTAAGAAAAATGATTTTTTTAAAAAAAATAAGTTATTTTTTATTTTTTAAATTTTAATAATTTTATTAAATTATATATATATATGAAATAAACACAAACTATTGATTTAACATTGTAATCAAATAACGAAAAATTTTCACGAAAAATATTTTTTAATTTTTTAATATATAATTTTTTTCCTTGAAAATAGCATATAATAATTATATATAAAAAAATTAAAATGAATCTCTTTTATATTTTTGGACATTTCAAATGCAATATCGATATTTATTTTCTCAAAAGGTAACTTTATACTCTTATTATACTCTTATTATCAATGATATAAATTTATTATTGATATTTTTCAATATATAATTGATTTAGTGAATAATATTAAAGAGAATTTGAAGGTAAATTAGATAAGTTGATTGAATATTAAGAAGACATATTTTTAAATACAAATTAATATATTCAAATTTTTATAAAATATTATATTTATTATTTTAATATATTAATATTAAATTATAAAATATTATTAATTGCACACTTAATTTAATATTTTAACGTACTTATAATAAAAAAATAATTTAATATACTAACATTAATGTTAAAAAATTATTAATTACATAAAATAATTTCAATATTTGTTAAATAATATTTATGATAAACTGTATGTCAAACTTTAGACCTTTAATTATTCCTCCTTACCTACTCTGATACCGCACCAAATTTAAAAAATTTAAATAAAATTATTAAAATAATTAAATAATTTTTTCTTTAAATTATTTTTAATAATTGATGATTAAATTTTTTTTAAAAACAAAAACTCTCAATATTTACTAAAATATGTAAGTAACTTTTTAATTTTTTAGCCTAAGGCAATTTGTTCTAAAGAAATCAAAATTAAATTCCCAAGATCTCATTAATTTCAAATCGATCAAATTTAATAATTAAATTTAAAAGATATATTATTAAATAAAAAATAAATAATTTTGAACTGAATCAAGTTTAAAGATTTTAATATGATTTTAATCTCTTTCAATACCAATTTTAATTAAAAATAATTTTAATCAATTTCAATTTCGAATTAAATTGGCCTAATTCTAAAACTAACCCTTCCCCAAGTCCATTTTAGCCCATTTATTAAAAAATTGTGCCATCCAAATGAATTTTTAGAAATGCATTAAATGGAAATTTTTTCGAAATATATTTTTTTGTTAAGGATTTAAATTATGAGATGACCTTAATTAGTTAAAAATGTTATTAATTGCAAAATTCGTAACTAAATTAATCAAAATCAAAAACAAAAAATACCTAAAATTTATAAATATTTTTATATTTAACATAATTAATTTTTTTATTAAATTAATATTATTAATTAAAATTCTTTAAATATATAAAATATGGTAATTAATATGGATAGAGATGTATTAAACAAAGTTGGGATGTGTAGTTGAGAACTTGAGATGTGTTTCCACGCATCGCCAAAATATTGATGAAAAAAAAAAAAACAATTTTATGAAAGCCATTTGCATGTGCCATGAGAAGATTTATTTCCTTTTTTTTTTTTTTATTTTAGACTAAATGATTAAAAAATTAATTTTATAAAATTTTGATATTAACAAGATTATCATTATCCTCGTAAATATAAATTTTTATTTAGCACAATCATTATACATATAACAGTTTAATTATAATTATTAATTATTATGAGACTTATATAGAAATAATCATAATTAATTATTATGATAAAATTATTGTATATACATTAATTTTATTATATAATTTTTCTTGAAAAGAATTTTTATTTAGAACAATCATTATAAATATAACGATTTAATTATAATGACCGATTATGGTGGTATCCAATAAGACTCACTACAATCAATATTTATAATAAAATTATTGTAAATATATTAATTTTATTATATAATTTTTTTAAAAAAAATTATTTCATATAATAATTATATATATAACAATTTAATTATAATTCTAATAGAGTTTTCTTAAAAAATTAAAAAATTCGTGTTGATAAAAAATTATTTTTGTTAATAAAACAAAATTTATTAAAAAAGTTTAAATTAACTATAATATAATTAACTATTTAAATATAAAGTTTAAATTAAAAAATTATTTTATTAATAAAACAAAATTTAAAGAATTATAACTATGTTGTAAATTACTCTCATATATATATATATATTAAATATTTAAATATAAAGTTTAATGAAGGAAATTTTTTTATTAAAATAAAATTTCAAAAACTTAATTGTTTTATAATAAAAATATAGTTAATGGATCTTTTATTAATTTTTCTATAATCATTGATAAGTTAGACAAGAAATGAGTAGTTGAACCAATATATCCAAGTAATAAAAAGTAATTAATTAATTTTTTTTTAAATATAAAAATTAAATTATTAATTTTGTAAAACCTTAAAAATTATATTATAATTTACCTTAAAAATTTTAAAACACACAAAAATTAAAAGAAAATTTTCTCGACTTCTCCATTACCTTAAATAATAGCATCCTCGTGATATAATGATATTGTTTTATTTTTTTATTTAAATATTTTATTAAATTTATTTTTAAATTATTTTAAATATATATTAATTATACATCCATTAAAAAGAAAATTGATTGAATAAAAATAAAAAAAAGAACACGAATAAAAAAAAATAATTATGTATTTTTAAATAATTTTATCTTTTATTTTATTGACATGCATATGAAAATGCCATTAAAAATAATATTTTCAAGAATATTAGAAACTTTTTTCACAAAACCTTTTTTCAATAGCATTTTATCAAAATAAATATAATTTTTATAAATAATTTTGGATGGACATTAGATTTGTAAATATTTTTTTAGTTATAAAATTCACTTAAATTTTGACTTAGCTGAAGGATTTGCTCATCTTGTTAACAATTCTTTATTCAATTTAATTAACATTAAATAAAGTCCCAATTAGCGTTTGGATTAGCCGGTAGAGCTGCTGTATAACGGAGCAGGAGCTCCAACGCAACACACAAACGCTCTCTATTTGCCGACTGAAAGTTTGCAACTTTACTGAGATCCAAAGATGATTGTAACGGCGAAGCTAAGATTGTTGAAAACCATGTGTTTTGCTTCAGCTTTCAGGAGCTTCCGCTTTCCATTGCTAAGGGAATTGGGAATGGGTAACTTTCAATCTCCAACCCTATTATTTACTTGTTCTTTCCATTCTTCTTCGAGAGCAACTTCCGCTCACACGCATAAAGATGCAAGCTTGATATCTAAATTCAATTCTGCTTCTTTTAGGGACGTTGATGATGCCCTAGCTTCCTTTAATCACATCATTCTTATGCATCCTCTGCCTTCTATTGTTGAATTTGGTCGATTTTTATCTGCTCTTGTCAGAATGAAACAATACCAAACGGTCATTTGCTTGTCCAGAACAATTGAGTCGCTAGGAATCTCACACAATGTTTATTCTCTTGCCATCTTGATTAATTGCTTCTGCCGCTTACATCTAGTGGATTTCGGGTTCTCAATTTTCGGAAAAATACTCAAATTTGGATTGGAGCCCAACATTGTGACATTTAACACCTTAATTAACGGCCTCTGTTTAGAGGGTAAAATCAATAGAGCAGTAGACTTTTTCAATGACATGGTTGCAGGAGGTTACCAACCTAATGTTTGTACTTACACTGTGATAGTAAGTGGCCTTTGTAAATTTGGGAAAAAAAATGTGGCTATTTGGTTGCTAAAAGAAATGATTGAGAGAGGTTGTGAGCCAAATGTTGTGACTTACAATGCAATTATCGATGCCCTTTGCAAGGATAAGCTAGTTGCTGAGGCTGTAAGCCTCTTCTCTCAAATGAGGGATAAGCGCATTTCGCCTAATGTTATCACTTACACCTGCTTAATTCATGGTCTTTGCAATTTAGGCAAATGGAATCAAGCTCGAGCCTTGTTGAAAGAAATGGTGGGGCATAACATATCACCAAACATTTTTACCTTCAATATATTGATTGACTCTCTTTGTAAGGAGGGACTGGTTTCAAATGCTCAAAGTATAATCAAGATAATGATTCAATCAGGTGTGGAGCCTAATGCTGTCAGTTACAATTCACTGATGGACGGATATTGTTTGCGTAGCCAATTGGATGAAGCTATAAAAATTTTTGATTTGATGGTACACAATGGAATAGTTGATGCTTTTAGCTACAGCATCTTGATTAATGGATATTGCAAGAGCAAAAGGATAGATGAAGCAATGCAACTTTTTGATGAAATGCCTCAAAAAGGTTTTCTTCCTGACACTGTTACTTATACTACTCTTATACAAGGCTTGTGGAATGCAGGGAAGGCCAGGACTGCACTCGTTCTTTTCAACAACATGTGTTCTCATGGTCCGCAGCCAGATATAATAACTTTCTCAACTTTGCTTGAGGGCTTGTGCAAACAGGGGGATCTTGATGAGGCACTTGCATTATTTAAAGAAATGGAAAAGAGTCAATTGAAGCCTAATCATGTGAGTTATACCATTTTGATTGATGGCATGTGCAAAGCTGGGAAGCTTCATGATGCTAAGGAATTTTTTTCTAGGCTTTTTGAAAAAGGTTTGCAGCCTAATGTTTATACATATAGCATAATAATTAAAGGACTTTGCAAAAAGGGATTGCTGGATGAAGCATACAAGGTGTTTAGAGGAATGGAAGATAGTGGATGTTTACCGGATGGTTGCTGTTATAATGTGATTATTCAAGGGTTTCTCAGGCATGCAGATGTACCAAAAGCATCAAAACTTATTGAAGAAATGGTTGGCAAGGGATTTTCTGCAGATGCCACGACCACCGAATTGGTAATGTGTTTATCCCGCAATGGCCATCCCATTTTGAGAAAACTACGAAATCAATCTAAAGGTTTTCATGGTGTAAATGTGAAGTGAGATGTTATCAATCAATGCCTGATCAACTGATGCAGGAAGTCTTTGTTATGCTGTATATTATAGGTACTTGGTTCTATTTCAATATGTATACTATAACAATTTTGTCTAGTTAGTTGTACTTGCTTTTTTAAATGAAACTCTCTATTAGTAGTAATATCATTATCCTTTTAATAGGCTGTATATGCTCATTAACATCAATGAATCTGTTCTATTGATACACTGTTCAGAAAAAGCAGGGTAAAGCCAATTTCCTATATACAGTGAGTATAGTGAAGATGGTTGTATTTGGCATAGGAAAATGGACGAAACAACTATTGGGTAAGCATATGAATGACTTAAGATTTCTTACTGCCTTGTCTTTTGGTTTCTTTCTCTTTCTCTACGGTGAATGCAACTACTATTACGTTATGTGCTATTTCCATTGTCAACGCATTTTGTAAATTGTTTCAGTTTTGGAAAATCGTTTCTCAGCGCACTATGATGACATTAAATTTCAAACTTCTGTTAACTTCCTTTGAGAAAAATACTCGCAAACTCACTAGATATGTCCTTTTATTTGTTGGAATTGTAATAGTATTTGAAATCTCCTAGCAATAGGTGCTTAATTCTCTGTGAGTTTCAATATTTATCAACCTTCTTCTGTATAAGAAATCAGTGCATATGGTTGTTTTTAACTTGCAAGCATCATGTGATTGTGATTCCATAAGCACAACTCATAATGTGCCTATTCCCTAATTTGCTCCTTACACATTATTCTTGACTTGGTGTTGCAACTGCAAAATGTAGCAAGTATTTTGGCAAGAAGAAAAAAAAAATGGATAACTAAAAACATCTATAGAATATTATGTATGCATTGTTAAATTTAATGGAAGGGGAAAAAAAGGATAGTTTTGCTTGCTATTTCGAGAAAGTGAACCTTCGCGAACTGTCTGAATGGATTATGCATTAACCTGGGTGGTAGATATTTCTATTACAAGTGTTAGTGATATGTATCCAACAGGCTAGGAATGATATGTTTCTGAAATTATAGTTCGATTTGATGAAGTTCATTAAGGTGATGAGGAGATGGCCTCCCATTTTAACTTGGTCTGGGTCTGCCATTGAGTACCCAATGCAACAGGCTATGTGCTTTTGTTTGGGACTGCTAGTCTTATCATTTTATTGGTATTACCCACACATTAATGGAGGTCTCTGATAAGGGCAGAGATGAAAATGGATGGAGAAACTCGAAGAAAGATGGCCAAGAGTTCGAGAAGGAAAATCAGTTGCAGCAATTTCGGGTTCATAGCTAAGCAGAGAGGGAAATTCTGTTGTGAATGGAGCTTGCACGTGGGCAGAAGCTTGAGGGAGTGGTTCTTTCTACTCTTTTCCAGCCTATGAGGTCGGGGGGCCAGTTTGTACTTGCTTAGGTGATTCTGCTCCCGGTGACTTCTGGTTGTTTTCTTTTCTATTCTCATGAACGTTCTCATGTCCTTTGTAGTGTGTTGGGAACAAATATTACAGAGCTTCTCATGAATGTTCTCATGTCCTTCGTGGTGTATTGGGAATAAGTATTACAGAGCTTGTCTTACTGTATCAGTCTCTGCATAAATTATATGCAGAATGAGTTAATTAACTCTATTAATTTTCCTTGCTAACGATTGAACTCATTTAAAATTTCATCATTTTTAGCATCTTTGCAGAAACTTTTTGCTTCAAGCAAGCAATATTGTTTGGATTGATATAAACTATAACTACATTTCTGGTACTATAGAAATCGCATGTGCAAAGCTCTATTACACAACCTTCTTTAGAATCTGTATCCTAAGTTTGAGGTACCGTCTCTCGGGGCTGGAGACACTAGAAGACTATATAGGTAAAGATACTTTTTTTTTTCTTTTTTAAATCCATAGCTGCAAAAATTTTCAAGATAGGATCAAAATTTAAATTTTTATATGAATATATCTAAGTTATCTGATTCAAACAAAGTTAGTAAATTATTAAAAACTAATTAATTGTATAATAATAAATATTATCTCTCTTAATATAAATTTATAAATTTAATTAACTTTTTTTTAATTATATCTATTAATATAACTAAAAAATTAAAATAATAATTTTTTTAACTTTCATGTGCATCTTTGTAATGACATTCTTAATTTTTTTTGGTAAACTTTAACTTTATCAATTTTGTGTAAACTGCAAACTGTTTAAGGCAATTGAATAATGGTTGTGGTTTTTGCTCCTTTTGGGCAATGTTTTCTACATTGCTTTGTGGTTTTGCTCCTTCTCCTTAGCTTCTTCAAGAACAATGGTTGCATTTCTAAGCGTCTAGTGAAACAATGAAAGCAAAATCCACTTGCATTTCTGAACAACTTCAGTCAGTATAATAATTTTAAGTTGTTTTGAGGTTAATTTTACTCATTATCCTTTGATTTTGAGTGTTATTTGGTTACTCATATTATAAAAATATTTAGAATATAATTTAATATCATTTAAAGTCCCTTTGATCATATTTTATTGGATATTTCGATTAAAATTTAATATAAAAATACCCAGATGGATTAAATATAATAAAAAATAATTTAAGATTTTATCTATCAAAAAATAAAGAAAAAATTAGATGAAATTAAATATTATTCATAATATTTCAATCACAATTAGAGATTTTGATATTTCCATGTGAGGCATGTCAAAGTCAATTTCTAACTATGATATCCGATAGAATCTAGCCAGAGAGATTTCAAATTATATTAAATTTAAGTTTGAGCATTCTTGTGATACAAATTAAAGTTAAGAAAACAACGATAAAATAACATCAAAATTAAGGAATGGTAAATACTAATTTATAATTTTTTCAAAGTATTCAATTTTGAACTAATTGTTTAAACTTTTCAATTTTAAAGAATTTTTAATTAAAATTAAAATTTAATTAAATAATTAACAACATATGTGTAACACCCCAAAATTTTAAATTTTATGAGCATTTTTGGTATTTTAATTTTATTTAAATTTTAGGAATTTTTTTGAGATTTTTCGGATTTTAAAAATCGGGTTCGATTTTCCGAAAATATAAACTTTCATGATTTTTAAAAATTAATTTAAAGACCACGTGGCAAAACTAAAAATATATTTGGAGTCTACGTATTTTTCTGAGTTTTCTGAAATTTTTTCGGAATTTTTGGACCTCGTTTTCGGTCCCGAGGCAGAGTAAAAATTCAAAATTTTGTATTTCGAATCGAACCGGCCGAATCGAGCCCTTCCCTTTTTCTTCCCCGCGAGCGTCGTTCCCTCTTCCTTTTCTCTCTCTTTTCTCTCTCCTCCTCCGCCTGGCCAACCACCTCCCCACCACCCAAGCCGCCGCCACCCAGCCTCCCCAGCCAGCCGGCCGCCGCCCAGAACGGCCGGAAACCGCGCGCGAATTCCCTCCCTCGCGCGCGCGGCGTTTCGGCTTCTCCGGCCAAAATCCGGCCGATCCGGCCACCAATTGGACCGGGTCTTGTGTCTAAAATCATCTACTCGGCGAGAGCTTTCCATAGACACCAAGAACGCCAAAATCCATCGAGCGGTTTGTCCGATTTTTGCTCGGGAAGATTTTAGCCCATTTCGACTTTTGGGCTAGATTTCTCGAAAACCGTGAATCCCACGAGAAAATCGAGGGTACCAAAGACGCTCCACTGCCGAGAGCTTGGCGACGGCGATATAAATTTCAAAATTTTCCGACACCGTTTTTCGGTGGGTCCCACGGAACTTCGCAGTGTTTTTCCGAGCATTTAATGAGCTTAGAAAATTCTGAAAAAATTTATGTACTAACCCCCGTGTTATGGGCTTCGTGTAGGTATCCTCGATTCGCGGAAATTCGATTGGCTGACCGGTTCACAAATTAGGCGTGCGGACTGCTTCTGGAAAAGTCTCCGAATTGGACCGAGGTTTTGGCTAGCCCCCCATTGTCAGACGTCCCGAGCGCGTTCCCGAAGTCGGAATTGGCAAAGGTAAACCCGAACCTTGCTTTTTCGTAATTTTCTAGTGCTTAAATAGGATTAAAAATCCATAAAATATTCGTGGTAGCTTAGAAAATTATGATTCTTTTTGCAATAGCTTAGTAATATTGCTAAGGACCGCGGGGCAAAGTTTTAGAATTTTTAGAGCTTATTTGGGCAGTTTTTGCAAAAATGGTCAATTATAAGGACTAAATTGAAATATTACATACTGTGATGGATGATTGATTTGATGGGCCCAGGAGGGGCTGTGGATATATGGATTGTAAATATAGAAGTGTGTTTTGAGCCATTTTGCAGGTTGGGTAGGTCCTAGGTATAGGGGAGACTCTGCCGGATTTTCGGCACGACTTAGGACGTATTGGTCTTTTTCTTTGTTTGTATTGAGTCAAATTTATTAAATGATTGTAATAAAATTGTCAGGTGAGCCGGGACAGCCTTCTTCCTCCGCCCAGCCGCCACAGTGATTATCGTCAAGTCTGTGAGTAAAATATTAATTTTAATTGTAATTTCGATATTATTATATGTTCAGCCTGCCCATGCATCACTTATATGCATATATTTATGTAGTTAAACTCTAGGCATGATTTATGATGCATTGATAACTGTTAAAGTGCCATGATGTTGTTGTGGTAATTTGGAGCAGTGTGCGTGCGTTGGCGTGCGTGTGATGTGGTGTGGACTATGGATAGGACGGGTAGTCACGGCTTGAGTTCTTCGCTGGGACCCGATCCTTCGAGGGGTAGTCACGGCTTGAGTTCTTCGCTGGGACCCTCGATTTGGTTTATTAAGCGAAAGTCCGGCTTGAGTTCTTCGCTGGCACCAGGTTGGATTTAAGAGAGCTGTATAGGGGATCAGCTCCCATATATTATGATTGATGCTACAGGGTGCGTGAGTGCTCCAAATTACCTTTTTGATGTTATGATGTGAAAATGATGTTGATGTTGCATTTCACTCTACAGGGTGCATTAGTTTTAGATAGTTATAGAGATTATGGTTAAAATTGATATTTTACTCTCTGAGTCGAACGCTCACTCCTGTTCAATATTTTTTCAGGCTACAGGAGGATTTTATTTTGGTTAACCTGCTTTTCTCCTTCGCAGGTTGTTTATCAATATTTGTGTAATTTTATTTACTCCTAGAATTTCCGCATGTGTTAGAAGTATTTATTTGATTATGGTCTGTAATATTATTATCATGTTGGACCTGTAAACGTATAATGATATGCATGTTTGATGGATTGGATGAGGGAGCTGAGCTCCCATTTATTTTTATGAGGATATGAGTATGTGGAGGGTGAGCTGAGCTCCCCAATTGAGTATTTATTATGTTTACAGGTCGGGTGAGTCGAAAACTCCCCGTTGGAAAGTCCATTTTATGGCCGGACTCTGTCCGTTTGTTTTCTTGATATTGGGCCCAAATGGGCCTTAGAGTTGGGTTAATGAACAGTTAGGCTTACTACGGGCCTCGGAGACTTTAGGTCGCCCAGTCCTAGTCTTGGTCCGCCCATAGGTTGGGTCATGACAAATGTGGTATCAGAGCTTAGGCTCCAGATTCTTAGGGAAAAATTGTCTAAGTGTTGGGAAGAGTCTACTAGGAGTCACATGCGGAAAAATAGGGTCCATATTCGTCTTGCATTGTCATCTTTGCTTCTAGTTTCTGCTTTATATATTGTGTGTAAACATGAGTCTATAGAGCTATATAATGTGCAGTTTTGAATTTTGTGGGCTAATGCTGCTGAATTTCAGGGAAATGCGTAGAAGCAGGAGAGCTGCCACTGCACCAGAACCAGATGTGCCTGACGAGGTGTCGGCACAGGATGAGGCGCCTGCCCTGAGGAGGCGGGGTAGGAGGCCTAGAGCTGCTCAAGTAGAAGAGCAGCTGCCCACAGTTCAGGAACAGTCTTTCATGGCACAGGGTCCCATGGACCCCATGGCAGCTACTCTCGCTGGGTTGCAGAGAACCATCGATATGATGGCACAATATATGGTCCGCCCTCCACAGCAGCAGCAGTCCACCGCACCAAGAGGAGAACCTTACAAACAGATAATCAATTTTAAGAAGTTGGTGCCTGGTACTTATGATGTGTCAGACGATGCATATCGGTTTTGGATTCTGCGAATGGCGAGAGCAGTGCGATTGACTGATAGAAGACTTATAGAGTGTATGCAGCATGTCATGGGGCCTATGCCTAGACAATGGATGAATGACTATATATTACCTCGGATGGAGGGTTTGTCGTGGACTCAGTTTGTGGAACTGTTCATCAATCGGTTTGTGCCAGAAAGCTTCAGGGATCAAAAGCAGTGGGCCTTTGAGGCCTTAAGACAGAATGGCAGGTCTGTAGACGAATATGCTATAGAATTTATGGAATTGAACAAATATGTCCCTGCAGCAGTAGCTACAGAAACTATGAAGGTGAAGAGATTCCTAAAGGGGCTTGACAGGAGGTATGCGAACCTAGCCATGATGTCTGATCAGTCTTTTGACGTGGTAGTTGATCGAGCCAGACAGATAGAGATTAGCTATGCTGCGGATGACAGCGGAAGAGCAAAGAAAAACAGAGCAGAGGGTTCTTCAGGTGTTCCCCAAATGGGTACTCCAGACAGTGGTGGCCAGAGTAATTACAGAGGAAAAAGTAAGAACAAGAAGAGTGGTTTTAGACACAAACCTCGAGGGTTCAGACCTGGATACGGATCCAGCAGTGGTCACAGTTCAGGATACAGCAGTTCTAGGTCTGGTTCAGGATCTTCCTTAGCACCTTGTGCACAGTGTGAAAGAGGACATTCAGGACCTTGTTTGATGGGTTCAGGAGTATGCTTCAGGTGTGGCCAACCAGGTCACTTTGCTAGGGAATGCCCCGTGTTCAGCGAGCCACAGATGGGGTCACAGGGTTCTGTTGCGAATGTTCCTCGTCAGTTGTATCCGGGTGCTTCCAGCATGGAAGGCAGTCAGTTCAGTGGCCAACAGGGCCGAGGACAAGGGGGACGTGGATTTGGAGGCGGTCAGAGGTAGAAGTCGATGTCGTGGTTACGCCACTCGGGGTAGGTTAAGCTCGGGTTTTCACCACGACCCACCAGGATGCTCAAGCTTCAAATGCGATTGTGGCGGTATTCTTCCAGTGTTCCTATGAGGCTCGTGTTTTGATAGATCCGGGTGCTACTCACTCATTTGTCTCCCCTGTGTTTGCCATGAGATTGGGTAGAAACCCTACAACCTTAGAATGTCCTTTGTCGGTAGCTACCCCACTTAGTGACAACATAGATGTAGATATGGTTTTTCCGGGTAGCCCAGTAGTGGTGGATGGAAAGATCCTCCCAGCAGACTTGGTTCCTCTACCAGTGATTGATTTTGATGTAATTTTGGGAATGGACTGGTTGGCAACTCATTATGCCACCTTAGACTGCAGGAACAAAAAGGTGTATTTCCACATATCCGGTGTGGAAGAGTTTAGCTTTGATGGTGACAGGAGCGTGGCTCCATATAACTTGGTGTCAGCAATTAGTGCTAGAAAAATGTTGAGGCGTGGATGCCAAGGGTATTTGGCATTGGTGAGAGATACATCTGTAGAAGGTGTCAGCATGGAAAATGTTCCTGTTGTCAGAGAATTTATGGATGTCTTCCCTGAAGAGCTTCCAGGGTTGCCACCAGAAAGGGGAATAGAGTTTTGCATTGATGTTGTTCCGGGTACAAACCCCATATCAATGCCGCCTTACAGGATGGCACCAGCAGAATTGAAAGAGCTGAAGGAGCAACTACAGGAGCTTTTGGACAAGGGTTTTATACGTCCGAGCACTTCACCCTGGGGCGCTCCTGTGCTATTTGTAAGAAAGAAAGATGGGTCATTGAGGTTGTGTATTGACTACGCATACCGAACAAGGTGACTGTGAAGAACAAGTATCCACTTCCTCGGATCGATGATCTGTTTGATCAGCTCCAAGGAGCTAGATTCTTTTCCAAGATAGACCTGCGATCAGGCTACCATCAGTTGAGAATCAGAAATGAGGATGTGTCCAAAACGGCATTCAGGACAAGGTATGGTCATTATGAGTTCTTGGTGATGTCTTTTGGACTCACTAATGCACCAGCAGCCTTCATGGACTTGATGAACAGGGTGTTCAAGCCATTTTTGGACCGTTTTGTCATCGTATTCATAGATGACATTTTGGTATACTCTCAGACCGAGGAAGAACATGTGTGGCACTTGAGGATGGTGTTGCAGACTTTGAGGGAGCACCAGCTATATGCCAAATTTTCGAAATGTGAATTTTGGCTAGAAAGCATCTCATTCTTGGGACACGTGGTTTCAAGAGAAGGTATTCAAGTGGATCCCAAGAAAATTGAAGCTGTAACTGATTGGCTTAGGCCTACAACAGTCACTGAGGTGCGAAGTTTTCTGGGTCTAGCTGGCTACTATAGGCGTTTTGTACAGGATTTCTCCAGGATAGCGGCTCCCCTAACTAAGTTGACCAGGAAGAATGTTCCATTCATTTGGACAGATGACTGTGAGGTGAGTTTCCAGAAGCTTAAGGAGTGTCTAACCACCGCCCCTGTGTTGACACTACCTATGAGTGGTGAAGGATACACCGTGTACTGTGACGCCTCCAGAGTTGGCCTAGGGTGTGTTTTGATGCAGAATGGAAAAGTAGTGGCTTATGCTTCAAGACAGCTGAAGAGGCATGAGCAGAACTACCCCACCCATGATTTGGAAATGGCGGCTGTAGTCTTTGCACTGAAAATCTGGAGACACTACCTGTATGGTGAAGTGTGCGAGATATACACCGACCACAAGAGTTTGAAGTATATCTTCCAACAGAGGGATTTAAACTTGAGACAGAGGAGATGGATGGAGCTTCTGAAAGACTATGATTGCACCATCCAGTACCACCCTGGGAAGGCCAATGTTGTGGCAGATGCTTTGAGCAGGAAATCTTCTGGCAGTTTGGCGCACATTTCAGCAGAGAAGAGACCGTTGATTCAGGAAGTACATGAGTTGATGGATCAAGGTTTAATCCTAGATCTTTTCAGATGAGGGGGTATTGTTGGCTCATTTTTCAGTGAGGCCAGACTTGAGGGATAGAGTTAGAGTTTCCCAGCACAGAGACCAACAATTGATGAAGGTTATAGAAAGAGTACAACAAGGTGAAGGTGGTGAGTTTGGATTTGCCAATGATGGCGCCCTAGTGCATGGTTCGAGGATATGTGTGCCCGATGTAGACAATCTCAGAAACGAAATCATGCAAGAGGCACACTATACACTGTACAGTGTCCACCCAGGTTCCACCAAGATGTACCATGATGTGAAAGATAGCTATTGGTGGAATGGCATGAAGAGAGACATAGCAGACTTTGTGTCCAAGTGCTTGACTTGTCAGAAGGTGAAGTTTGAACACCAGAGACCGTCAGGGAAGCTGCAAGAGCTCCCTATCCCAGAATGGAAGTGGGAAATGATCACTATGGATTATGTGACTGGGTTACCTCGTACCACGTGAGGATGTGATTCGATATGGGTAATTGTAGACCGCTTGACCAAATCAGCTCACTTCTTACCTGTGAAGACTACATATTCGTGGGCACAAGATGCCCGGCTTACATTCGAGAAATAGTCGATTGCATGGAGTTCCGCTTCCATAATATCCGACAGAGGGCCCCAATTCACTTCTCGGTTTGGAGAAAGTTACAGGAGGCACTTGGCACACGCTTGAACTTCAAGACGGCTTTCCACCTCGCAGACGGGACAAATTGAAAGGACAATCCAAACATCGGAAGACATGCTTCGCATGAGTGTCTTGGATTTTGGAGGTCAATGGGATGAGCAACTAGCTTTGGTAGAGTTTGCCTACAACAACAATTACCACTCCAAAGATAGGGATGGCACCCTATGAGGCATTATATGGAAGAAAGTGTAGGTCTCCTCTGTGTTGGACAGAAATGGGGAAGCGAAGGTGCATGATGTAGACCTAGTGCAAGACACTTGCAGGTAGTTCCTTTAATCAGGAACAATCAAAACACTTTCAGAGGCGTAAGAGTTATGCAAACCCTACGGAGGGATGTGGAGTTTGCAAGGCTTACTATGTATTCTGAAGGTTTCTCCAATGAAGGGAGTCATGAGATTTGGAAAGAAGGGCAAGTTGGCACCTCGGTATATTGGACCTTTTGAGGTTCTTGATAGAGTTGGAGCAGCTTGCCTACGGTTGGAGCTACCACCCAACCTCTCTCACGCTTCATCCCATGTTTCACATCTCCATGCTCAGAAATACATTCCCGATCCTTCTCATGTCTTGCAATGGATGTGATAGAGCTAAAAGAGAACTTGACATTTGAGGAGCAGCCTGTAGCCATAGTGGACTACCAAGTGAGACAGCTGAGATCCAAACAGATCCCGATGGTTAAGGTTTTGTGGAGGAGTCAGTCAGTGGAAGAGTGCACCTGGGAGTCAGAACGGGACATGCGTAGCAAGTACCCTTATCTGTTCAATGTATAATCATGTGCTTTATTCTGCCTTGTGTAAAAATTCGAGGACGAATTTTCTGTAAGGGGGGAAGAATGTAACACCCCAAAATTTTAAATTTTATGAGCATTTTTGGTATTTTAATTTTATTTAAATTTTAGAAATTTTTTTGAGATTTTTCGGATTTTAAAAATCGGGTTTGATTTTCCAAAAATATAAACTTTCATGATTTTTAAAAATTAATTTAAAGACCACGTGGCAAAACTAAAAATATATTTGGAGTCTACGTATTTTTCTGAGTTTTCTGAAATTTTTTCGGAATTTTTGGACCTCGTTTTCGGTCCCGAGGCAGAGTAAAAATTCAAAATTTTATATTTCGAATCGAACCGGTCGAATCGAACCGGTCGAATCGGACCGCTCCTTCCTTTATCTTCCCGCCGCGTCGTTCCTCTTCCTTTTCTCTCTCTTTTCTCTCTCCTCCTCCCCGCCGGCCACCACCTCCCTCGCCACCCCAGGCCGCCACCGCCTCTCCCCACCGGCCGCCACCTAATCCGGAAACCGCGCAATTCTCCTCCTCGGCTGCGTTTGGCTTCTCCGGCCAAAATCCCGCCGATCCGGCCACCAATTGGACCGGTCTTGTGTCTAAAATCATCTACTCGCAGAGCTTTCCATAGACACCAAGAACGCCAAATCCAGCGAGCGCTTAGTCCGATTTTTCCTCGGGAAGATGATAGCCCAGTTAGACTTTTGCGCTAGATTTCTCTAAAATCGTGAATCCCACGAAAACCGAGGTTACCAAAGACGCTCCACTCGTCGAGAGCTTCGCGGCGACATAAATTTCAAAATTTTCCGATACCGTTTTTCGGTGGGTCCCACGGAACTTCGCAGTATTTTTTAGAGCATTTAATGAGCTTAGAAAATTCTGAAAAAATTTATGTACTAACCCCCGTGTTATGGGCTTCGTGTAGGTATCCTCGATTCGGCGAAATTCGACGCTTGACCGGCGAATGAAATTCGCATGCACTACACGAAAAGTCTCTGAATTGGACCGAGGTTTTGGCTAGCCCCCCCATTGTCAGACGTCCCGAGCGCGTTCCCGAAGTCGGAATTGGCAAAGGTAAACCCGAACCTTGCTTTTTCGTAATTTTCTAGTGCTTAAATAGGATTAAAAATCCATAAAATATTTGTGGTAGCTTAGAAAATTATGATTCTTTTTGCAATAGCTTAGTAATATTGCTAAGGACCGCGGGGCAAAGTTTTAGAATTTTTAGAGCTTATTTGGGCAGTTTTTGCAAAAATGGTCAATTATAAGGACTAAATTGAAATATTACATACTGTGATGGATGATTAATTTGATGGGCCCAGGAGGGGCTGTGGATATATGGATTGTAAATATAGAAGTGTGTTTTGAGCCATTTTGCAAGTTGGGTAGGTCCTAGGTATATGGGAGACTCTGCCGGATTTTCGGCACGACTTAGGACGTATTGGTCTTTTTCTTTGTTTGTATTGAGTCAAATTTATTAAATGATTGTAATAAAATTGTCGTGAGCCGATGCCTTTCTTCCTCCGCCCAGCCGCCACAGTGATTGTCGTCAAGTCTGTGAGTAAAATATTAATTTTAATTGTAATTTCGATATTATTATATGTTCAGCCTGCCCATACATCACTTATATGCATATATTTATGTAGTTAAACTCTAGGCATGATTTATGATGCATTGATAACTGTTAAAGTGCCATGATGTTGTTGTGGTAATTTGGAGCAAGCAGCGTATGCGTCTGCGTGTGATGTGGTGTGGACTATGGATAGGACGGGTAGTCACGGCTTGAGTTCTTGGGACCTGATCCTTCGAGGGGTAGTCACGGCTTGAGTTCTTCGCTGGGACCCTCGATTTGGTTTATTAAGCGAAAGTCCGGCTTGAGTTCTTTGCTGGCACCAGGTTGGATTTAAGAGAGCTGTATAGGGGATCAACTCCCATATATTATGATTGATGCTACAGGGTGCGTGAGTGCTCCAAATTACCTTTTTGATATTATGATGTGAAAATGATGTTGATGTTGCATTTCACTCTACAGGGTGCATTAGTTTTAGATAGTTATAGAGATTATGGTTAAAATTGATATTTTACTCTCTGAGTCGAACGCTCACTCCTGTTCAATATTTTTTTCAAGCTACAGGAGGATTTTATTTTGGTTAACCTGCTTTTCTCCTTCGCAGGTTGTTTATCAATATTTGTGTAATTTTATTTACTCCTAGAATTTCCACATGTGTTAGAAGTATTTATTTGATTATGGTCTGTAATATTATTATCATGTTGGACCTGTAAACGTATAATGATATGCATGTTTGATGGATTGGATGAGGGAGCTGAGCTCCCATTTATTTTTATGAGGATATGAGTATGTGGAGGGTGAGCTGAGCTCCCCAATTGAGTATTTATTATGTTTACAGGTCGGGTGAGTCGAAAACTCCCCGTTGGAAAGTCCATTTTATGGCCGGACTCTGTCCGTTTGTTTTCTTGATATTGGGCCCAAATGGGCCTTAGAGTTGGGTTAATGAACAGTTAGGCTTACTACGGGCCTCGGGGGCCTTAGGCTGGCCCAGGTCCTAGTGCCGGTCCGGCCCATAGGTTGGGTCGTGACAATATGTGTTTATGAATACTTAACAAAACTCTTAACACAAGTTTTTACATTAAAAATACAATTAATGGGTATTTTATTAATTTTTCTATAATTAATGATAAATTAGTCAAGAAATGAATATAGATGGATCAATTTATCAATGAAATAAAAAGTGATTAAATAACTTATTTATTTTTTATCCATTATCTTCAATGACCTCGTGATATAATAATATTGTTTTATTTTTAATTTAATTATTTTATTAATTTTATTTTTAAATAGCCGAATAAAAATAAAAAAAGAAATACAAATAAAAAATTAATTATGCACTTTTAAATAGTCTGTATTTTATTTCATTGATATACCTTTAATTTTTCTTTAATCTCTTCGGATTAACATTTTCTTTATTATAAAACTTTCCATAAAACCTCTTTTTTCAATGGCATTTTGTTAAATAAATATTATTTTTATAAATAATTTTAGATGCATATTAAATTTGTAAATACTTTTTTACATATTTTTAATAATTAATCCAAATTAAAACTTAATTTTTTTTTATGAATATATCTTATCAAATTCGACTTAAATTTTGGTTTTGTTGAAGGATTTGCTTAACTAGTTAATAATTTCAAGCAGTAAATTATTAAAAACTAATTAATTGTATATTAATAAATATTCTACTTATTAATATAAATTCATAAATTTAATTAGATTTTTTTTTGTTATTTTTAAACTAAAATTTCCCCTTACATTAGATTATATTTATATATAATTTTTAAATTTTATAAATAAAAATTTCAATTTTAATTATTTTCAATAAATATTTTTTTACTTTCAATATTTATAAATTTAGTTAACTTTTTTAATTATATCTATTAACATAAGTAAAAATATTTTATTAACTAATTTTTTATTTTTAAAATTAAAATTTTAACTTTCATTAGATTATATATATCTTAGTAATGACATTTTTAACTTTTTTTTTTGTGTAAACTTTATCATTCTTAATTTTGTGTAAACTGTTTAAGGCAATAGAATAATGGATGTGGTTTTTGCTCCTTTTGGGCAATGTTTTCTACACTGCTTTGTGGTTATTGTTCCTTTTCCTTTGCAACTTCAAGAACAATTGTTGCATTTCTAAGCACTTAAAAAGAAAAAGTAAAACCTACTTGCATTTCTGAACAACTTCAGTCAATGTAATAATTTTAAGTTCTTTTGGGGTTAATTTCATTCATTGTCCCTTAATTTTGAGAATTGTTTCATTATCGTGCCTTAATTTAAATTTGTATTACAAAAATATTAAAATTATAATTTAATATCACCCAAAGTCCCTCTAACCATATTTTATCGGGTACTTCGGTCAAAAACTAATATGGATATATCTAGATGGATTAGATATAATAAAAAATGATTTAAGATTTTATCTATTCAAAAATAATGAAAAAATTAAATGAATTAAAAGAGTTATCCATAATATTTCAACCACAATTAAAGATCCTGGTATTTCCACATGGTAGAGAGAAAAAAATATTTTTTATTATGTGTAATCCAACTAGACAAGTCAAAATCAATTTCTGACTGTAGTATCCAATAGAATCTAATCAGAAGGATTTCAAACAGTATTAAATTAAAATTTGAGTATTCTTGTGACATAAATTGAAATTGAGGGTCAATAATAAAATAACTTCAAAATTAAGAGACGATGGATACCAATTTATAATTTTTTTTCCAAGTATTTAATTTTGAACCAATTATCTAAACATCTCAATTTTAGAGAAATTTTAATTAAAATTGAATTTAATTAACTAATTAACAACATGTGTGTTTATGAATACTTAACAGAACACTTTTGAACATGAACCTTATTGTTACAGTTTTTGGCTTTTTTTTTTTTTTTACTTAATACAAAACTTATTTTAGATGAAGTGGTTGCTTTTTTTTTTTTTCCTCTGCCCTTTATTTGCAAGTATTTTTAAATAATCAACAAAAGGAAAAAAAAAAACTATTAATCATATTTTTGGGATTAATTTCATCCATTTTCACTCAAGTGATTATATCAGTGGCGAACTTCAATTTGTATAATAAAAATTTCTAAATTTTAATTGAAGTATCACTAAAGTTCTTGTAACCTGTTATTGCTGGTTTACAGGTTAATTTATTAAATTTTACTCATCATCTCTCAATTTAGATAAGTGTATCGTAAATGTTTTTAAAACTTTAAATTGTATTACAAAAATCCCTACACTTAATTTAATATATAAATAATTTTAATACAAAATATATTTAACAATAATAATAATTTAAGATTAGATAAGCTAATTTGCTAATATATTATTAACTTTTTTTCCTAATTATATTAAAGTAAAATTAATGAAATTAAGATAAATTGGATTTGAATCCTTTACACATTAACATAATTAAATTAAACTGTAATAATAAAAATGATATTATTATTTTTTTCTTAAAGAAAAAATTAATAATTATTATATAATTTTTATTAAGATAAATTGAACAAATAAATAAGTCAAAAAATATACTTACAACATATTAGACTATTTTTAAAAATATAATTTTTATTTTAAATAAATAGAAAATAAATAAATAAAAATTTATAATTTTAAACTAACCATAAAAATTTGAAAGAAAAATTACATAATCATAGTTAATAATTTATTGCGAATATTTTTACAAAAATTTCAAAGAAAATATATTAAAGTGAGTTTAGAAATTTTTGTAATGTAAATTAAAATTGAGGGACGATTGCAATACATTTATCCAAGTTGAAGGATGGTAAGTGAGATATAAGCATAAGTTAATTATAAACCAGCGATAGCAAGTTAATAATTTTAATGATACTCACACTAAAATTTGGAGATTTTCTTTTATATAAATTAAAATTTAGAGACATTACAAATAAAACCCCACAAATAAAGAGATAATAAATGAAATTAACTCTAATTTTTTTAAGTTATCGGTTTCGAAATCAAAACTACTCTCCACAAAATTCTCTTCATGTTCCTTGGCTCCCTTTTACTATCATTTTCGGAAAATGATTGGATAATCCTGGTGCACCTAATCACTTCATGATCTAATGCGCCAAACCAACAGGAACACAGATTATGGCAATTAATAATGGGTCAATGATTTATAAAAGGAAATAAAGTAATTCAAATGTTCCTCGCATTCTCTTCCTTTTACTATCATTTTCAAGAAATTATTGGATATTCCCAGTGTACTAGATCACATTCATGATCCGATGCACTAGACCAATAGGAACACAATATATAACAATAAGTCAGTAATATATAGAAGGAAATAAAATAATTCAATTATTTTATTAACATCATTGGTCTTAAAAGGTTCCTTTGCACATATTAAAAACAATAAATTAAAAAAATGAGCAATAATAATTAGAACTTACCAAACGTGAATAACAATATATCATTCAGATTTTTCTTGTCTAAACTCAGTCCACCATGAATTCAAGACACAAGATATATGGTGGGACTCACTTATTAAATACATGAATCCTATATATTTATGTCTTAGATTTATAATAAATCAAGTTTATACAAGAATTTCCCAAATCATTAACTCCCCACTCACCATATAAGCTACAAGTATAGCTTGGCAATGTATGTATTCTGTCTTCGTTCTACTTAACTTAAAGCCCTTTGACTCTAGAGTACTTCTTCAAAGCTCTAGCTTTGTATTAACTTCTTCTCGCATCTCATCTATTAGAACTATATCATTGCAAACATTATGCACCAAGGGATACTCTCTTTTATATGTTTCGTAAATTCATCTAGAACTAATATAAAAAAGTAAGAACTTATAGCTGAACCTTGGTGTAATTTAACTGAGATATGAAAATCTCTTGTATCCCCTCTCACTGTGTACACAATAGTAGTTGCTCCTTCATACATATCTTTCAATACTTATATGTACCTAATAGATACTCCCTTTTGTTCTAACACTCTCCATAAGACATCACTTTGAACACTATCATAAGCCTTCTCCAAATCGATAAAAACCATATGTAGATCTTTCTTTACATCTCTATATTTCTCCATCAAACTTCTAATAAGAAAGATCGCTTCCATAGTTGAACAATCGGGCATGAAGCCAAATTGATTGGGAGAGATAGAAGTGTCATGACATAGTCAATATTCCACAACTCTCTCCCACAACTTCATAGTATAGCTCATGAGTTTAATTCCTCTATAGTTTGAGCAACTCTGTATGCCTCCCTTATTTTTAAAAATAGGTACTAAAATATTCCTCTTCCATTCATCATACATTTTCTTTGAGTTTATAATCTTATTAAACAATTTAGTTAACCATGCCACTCTTATATCTCCCAAATACTTTCACACTTCAATTAGTATTCTATCGGATCTATAGGCTTTACCCACTTTCATTATCTTAAGTGCTTCATTTACTTCTAAAGATCTAATCATTCTAGTATAATTCACATTCTTTTCTATTGCTCTGGAGTCTATATTCATGCTATTACCACTTTGACTATTATTAAAGAGATCATCAAAATAATTTCTCCATTTTTCTTTAATATTCTTATCTTTCACCAACATTTTTCCTCATTTATTCTTAATGCACCTAACTTGATTGAGATCTTTACATTTATTTTCTCTCCTCCTTGCTAATATATAAATATCTTTTTCCCCTTATTTAGTTCTAAGTTTCTCACATAACTTTTCAAGGCGTGCACTCTTACTTGACTAACTGCCTTTTTCACCTATTTCTTTGTTATCTTGCACTGTTCATACGCCTCATTATTATTACATTTAGATAATTTCTTATACCATTCTCTATTTCTCTTTTCTGCCTTTTGTATTTCATCATTTCACCACCATTTCTCTTTTGAGGGTGGTCCATGTCCTCTAGATTTTTCAAGTACTTTACGAGCTACTTCTTTAATTTTTTATGCCATTTGTATCCACATACTATTAGCCTCCACATCCAGCTTCCATACTTTGGACTTGAGAGGCTCATTTTTGAATTTCACTTGCTTTACTCCTTTGAACTCCCACCATTTTGTTCGAGCTACATTATTTCTTCTAGCATTACTTGAATTGCTCCTAAACTTGATATCAAAGACTACTAATCGATGTTGACTTATTAAAGCCTCTCCTGGAATGACCTTGCAATCCTTGTATAGAGCTCTATTTATCTTCCCGGTTAAGAGGAAGTCAATTTGGCTTCTATGTTGCCCACTTTTGAAAGTCACTAAATGTGATTCTCTTTTTATAAAGTAAGTAGTTGCTAGTATTATATCGTACATCATAACAAAATCTATGATGCTTTTTCCCTCTTCATTTCGACTACCAAAACCTCTATGAACATTCTCATAACATTACTTGTCACTTCCCACATGTCCATTCAAATCTCCACTGATGAAAACATTCTCTTCATTCAGTATGCTTTGCATTAGATCATCCATATCTTCCCAAAATCTTTATTTACTCTCATTATCTAGTCCTATTTGTGGAGCATAAGCACTAACTATATTTATTGTTTCTTCGTCTAGTACTAGCTTTACTAATATAATTCTATCTCCTACTCTTTTCACAGCTATTACGGCATCTTTCAATGTCCTGTTTATGATTATGTCCACTCCTTTCTTGTTCCTCTCCTTTTCAGTAAACTACAGTTTGTATCTTGAATTTCCCACTTTCTTACTTTTCTCTCATACCCATTTAGTATCCTAAATACAAGCAACATTCACCCTTCTCCTTTTCAAGGTATCCATAAGCTCTATTAATTTTCCTGTAAGTGATCCAACATTCCAAGTACCAATCCTGATTCTCCTCCTATCCTGTTCCTTCCTAATTGATCTCCTTCTATGATACCTTCTATTGTTCTCTATGCCTATCTTGTGTTATGTTCCACTTTCTGTTATACTATTTGTCCTATAGATTAACTTCTTTACCCACACCCGTCCATGATATGGGAACCCTTGCTTATTTAACACCACACCCGGACGCCAGTATACCGCGTCGCTTTCAGTGAACACCCTACACCCTTGTATATTTCTCATTACACTCGAGCTTCGATGTAGCGCATTGTAAGTAGAGGACGCCCCAATATTTATATCATAAGAATCCATATCATGAGGTGTAATGAAATTTTACGCTGGTTGTCACCTACCGCAACCCTCCTCCTTTATCCGGGCTTGGGACCTGCTAAGCATAAATTACTTAAGTGGAGTTTAATTATAATTTTATTCAATTAACCAAATTTTGTTAAGGGTCAAACCAGCAATTCAAAAGGAAAAGTATGTGGTTTAATGCTTTTTCACTTATGATTTTAAACATATTTTTCATTTTAATATTATTTCTTTTTATTTGACTTTACTATTAAAGCTACTATTAAGAAAAATATTTTTATAAATATATTAATAAGAAAATATTAAAAATTAATTAAAAGATAAATTTAGTATGTTTTAGATGTAAGAATATAATTTTTTTATAACATTAAAATGATTTTTTTTATGAAAAAAGCTTTTTCAACCTTGAAATTCAATGTCAAATGAATCTATATTTATATGGTGGACATGATATTATAAATAAATTATACTATTATTATTATTATAATAAAATTTGGAGTATACATTTTTTTCCTAAAGCACATAAAAATAGTGTTAATAATAATAATAATAATAATAAATTATTATTATTATTATTATTATTATTATTATTAGAGATCAACCGTCAAAATTATGCCATGTAAATTGATATAAAATAAATAAATTTATTTTCATTCTTCACTTTTATAATTATAGTCAAATTTTTCGATCAATTTTGGTATAATTTTAGAGGTTTATATTATAATTATAACTAAAGTTTAAATTTTAAGAGATCAATTGTCAAAATTTAAGAGATCAAGTGTCAAAAGTATAACACATAAAATTGATTTATATGTAATTATGAATTTTGATTATAATTACAATAAATAATTAAAATAAAACAGCTGATAGTTATTAAAACAGTTAACAGTTACTAAAATAACTAATATTGCTGAACAGAATCAAAGTTTGAATTTTTTTTTATCATTAAGCCTTTTTTTTAAGTCAATTAATTGAACCATGAGTACTTTTAATTAGTATAAAAATTATATAAGAATTACAAAAAAAAGGAAAGTTATATGAAAATGATAAAAAAAAAATCTCCAAAATGTGTAAGCATCAACTTAACTATTAGATATATTTTAGAACATTTCCAAAATTCTTAAAAGCTAAGCATGCACTCCCTAAATTGAAGTTGACAATACATTTCTAGCTTCCTCTCAATAATTGCATTGCACAAATGAAACTTTGCTCTTTTTTCTTATACTAGTTGTTGAGAAGGACATCTAAGGCCTCTATTCATTGTCGGTGGATTGTGCATCTTCAACTTTACTCATTCATATTGCAAATTATAGCATATATTTGATATGCTAAAAGCAATATACTTACTGGGTATTTACGAAAAAAAAAAAACAGTTAAACTTGCATTTAAGAAAATAAAATTCATAATTTTATAAATGGAAATATACGTACCCCGAAATGCACCTCAATAATTTATCTATATTGAAAGATAAATATTTTAAAATAAATAAAAATTAGGTAAAAAATTAATTAATAATGAAAGAAGATAAAATTAAAAGGAGTGTGAAAATTACCCCATAAGGAGAAGAAGACGGAGGCATATTCCGGCCAAAAAATGTTCCTTGACTGCCAATTGTATCATCGGTGGGATGGTTGCATTTCCCATCAGCCGTTCGATATGAAAACTGCTTGGTGTCATATTTAAGACCGTTGATTCCTCCAACATGTAATAGATTATAACGTTGGTGTAGATGTCTTCTGATCGCCAAGTAAATGATTCCCAATATCACTGGTAGCCTATGCCATACTCCAAGCTTGTCCACAAAATGTATAGCCTACGTTTATATAATAAAAAAACAAAATATCTCATATAGTGGGCTCCATGATAATAATTAAAATCCCAATTTATAATTATAAAATATATATTTATCTTCAAACTCTTAAAATAACTCTAAAATTATTTATTTTAAATGATTCGAAAATGTTTAGATTATATATATTCTAATTTATTATGGAAAAAAAAAGATTAAAAAAAAAAAGGAGATGAAAGTATAAGAGATTTATTCTTAAAGCTAATATCCATTTGCATATCAAAATAAACAAAAGAAAGGGATAGAGAAAGAGAGATACTGACAGAGAAGAGTATGGAGTCAAAGAGAGACATATTGAAAATGAGATTCCACAGCTGAGGATGGATGATGAAGGAAGAGAAAACAGAGAAAGCCATGGATTAAGTATAACCTATTTCTAGCCAAGATATATGGATAGATAAAGAAGCTTTTAGCTCCTTATATAGGCAAGGAGACAAGGTGACGTTGAAATTATAGAGAGAGAGAGAGAGAGAGAGAGAGAGAGAGAAATAATTGACACTTGCTAGCTTTTTGTTGAAGTTGGTTTTGGGTTAGAATTGTCAAATTTGGTTCAAGGTTTAACTGGGAATTTGGATGAATGTTGAATTTTGGAGCTGATTTTAATTGTTACATCAATAGCAGTTTGGTTCGATTTTAATTAAATCAAATGATTTATTTAAAAAGTTTTTCTATTTTAAATAAAAAAGTAGTTTTAATTTAAATTAAACTAATTGATTTTAATTTAATTTAATATTGATTTTATTGATTTTAATTTCAAATTGGATCTTGACTTATTAGTTACTATTATTTTTTTTATCACTTCGCTTTTGAATTTTTTTAAAAAAAGTTGTCTCTTAAGACTCTATTTGTTTTGAGAAAATATTTTTTATATTTTTTAATATTTAAATTATTCAAAAAATTGAGTTAATGAAAAATATTTCTGATTAAAATGAAAATTAAACAATTTTTAAAGAAAATGACTTTCTTTCTTCAAAAGAATAAATCATTCTCTTAATTTTTATAATATTATTAAAATATAAAAATACTTATATATAGGAGAGGAAAAACAAATTAATTTTTGTTGATTATAATATATGAATTCTATTATTAATATTTTTTAAGTTTTCTATTAATTTAATTTTTTATAAGTTCATTTCAAAAATATTTCATATAAAATAAATTTATATTTTTAAATTATGGATATATTTTTAAAATTTTTAATTATTGTATTAATATATGAGTTAGTTCTAATTAAAATAGGTTAAAAATTCTATGTCAATACTACTCTATCTCTCTCTTTCTCTCTCTATATATAAAACAACGGAAAAATATTATAAAATAATTCATATTCATTGATTTATAAAAAAATATTTAATAAGTATGTAATATATAATAAAATTATATAAATATAAAGTTTATAAATAATATATAATTATATACAAAGCATATAAAATAAATTATATATATGAGTAAAAATTAAATAGATAAATATATTATTTAAAAAATTAATAATTAATATGATATATGAGGCTCAAGTTTAATTATAAAATTAATATAATTAATAAAATGATTGAAATTTATAATAATAATTTTTTTTAATTTTTAAATGATGCATTATTAACCGTTTAAAAAATATTAATATGTGTACAAATAAAAAAATATAATGATTTTTTAATTTTTAATACTATAATCTTATTCTAACATGATAAATATTGAATATGTATAAAAAAATTATATTTTGAATATAGAATTGTTATTTTAATTAAATAATTTATATTTAAATATAAACTTAAATTGATATTTTGATTTAAAAATAATATAATTTTTACACGAATATAAGCATTATATCATTTAATAAAATTTTTATTTATTTAAATTCAATAACTTTTTTTATTAAAATTTGACATTTACTTTCAGAAAAATATTTATAAAAAATTAAATTCAAAAATATGTTATAAGTTAGTTTTACAAAACGTTTTATTGTTGATCAAATAATTTTCTATAAGTTTTTTCAATATAATCATTCCAATTAAAAATAATAATATATTAATATTAGTGTTTTTTATTTTATTAGTATTAATTTTTTATTTTTTATGTATATTATTAGCAGTTTAAAAAATATTAATGTGTATATATAAAAAATATAATATTTTTTAATTTTTAATACTATAATCTTATTGTAACACGATAAATAGTGAATATATATAAAAAAAAAATTATATTTTGAATATAGAAATTTATTTTAATTAAATAATTTATATTTAAATATAAATATAAATTGATATTTTGATTTAAAAATAATCTAATTTTAATAAGAATACCAGTATTACATTATTTAATAAAATTTTTATTTATTTAAATTTAATAATTTTTTTATTAAAATTTAACATTTACTTTTAGAAAAATAATTATAAAAAAATTAATTCAAAAATACGTTGTAAGTTAGTTTTACAAAGCATTTTATAGTAGATTAAATAATTGTCTATAAGTTTTTTCAATATAATCATTTCAAATAAAAGTAATAATATACTAGTCTCAGTGTTTTTTATTCTATTAGCATTATTTTTTTATTTTTTTATATAAAAACAAAATTTTAATTATTAATTTATTATTTATAAATAATTTATTATTATTAATATATTTATTAATGTTATTTTTAAAATTATTCTCTATATCATAAGAAAATATTAAACTATATAAAATATTATATATCAAAACACTTACAATGATAAAATTAAATTATAATAATAAAATTTTCATAATAAATTTCATTAAATTAATTTATTATTTTTATTTATATACTTTTATTTTCATTAACTTAATTTAAAAATAATAAGTGCATATATAACATAAATGTCATAAAAAATAAAAAAATTATTATATTATCATAATAATATTTAATAATTATAATAATAGTGTATCATATAAAAAGTTAGTAAAAAATTATATATAATAATATTAAATTATAATACATACAACAAGTGTAAAAAATGCATAACGCGCATTTAAAAAATAATTAGCATACATAAAATATATATCATTAATTTAATATTATAATTAAATATTTTATTAAAAAATAATTTTCATATAAAATATTTTTTATATATAAATTTTTTTTATGAAATAAATTAAACTTAAATAAAAGAAGATATATAAAAATATATTTTAAAAAATAAATATAAGAAAAAAAAAATCTCATCCACGCTGTTCATTAAAGATGTGAAGGGCGTTGGCCAAATTAATTCATTGTGAGTCCCAGGCGGCTGCCTATTGTGGATTTTGATCAATGTTTGTTGTTACACATTTATTAAGTTTGCATTTAATTTTGGATAGAAAGAAATTAGAAGAGAAAAAAAAATTTATTTAATTTCTTTATATTCTAAATAAAAGAGGAAAATTAAAAAATAAATAAATAAAAATAAATTCCATTTCCTAACTTATTATAATTAATTAAAAATATTTTTCTCTAAATTAATGAAAAATATCAGAAATGAGTATTATTTATATTAAAATACTTAAATTTTCTTGTATAATAATAATAATAATAATAATAATAATAATAATAACAAAAATAAAGTATCATAATTATTTTCAATTAATATAAATTAACTAAAAAAATACCTTTAATCATAAATAAAAAAATTAATAATTTTTTATTAATATAAAATTAATTGTGATCTGTAGGAGATCTGTCATTTTCAATTAATATAAAATCAATTGTGTTAATTGTCAAAAATTAATTATCTTCAATTAATTAAATATAAAGTTAATTGTTAATTATGAGAGACTCCCTCGTTAGTTTATAAACTAAAATTTTATTTTCCTAAACCTTGTAAATGAATAATTTTAGTAATGATTTGCATATAAAATAAAAGAACATATAACCCATTATTCAATTCTATGAATTATTCAATTATTTTTTGAATATTGAGAGTAATAAAAAAATCAACATTGTTGACTGGTATGCAATTAATTATAAATTTTTATCTAAACTTGATTTATCATGATTCAACATATATTTATATATATATATATATATATATATATATATATATATATATATATATTTAATAGATGAATCACATCATATATATATTTTGGATTCATGATAAACTGAGTTTAGGTAAAAAAAAAAAAATTATGCATAACAAGTGGTTAATGAAAAGACTATAAACTTGTAAGGATTTTTTTTTTATTATAAATTTTAAAGAGAAGAGAATAATAAATATTCATTATTTGATTAGTGATTAATGTGGTATTTTTTCTATGTTATTTTGAAAATTATGTATAATTTTTTTAATCAAAATAAAAAGTAACTACGAACGAAGTAAAATTTAAACATTTAAATTCAGTTTATTTGACGAAATTGTTTTTTTAAATTTCATATTTTTTAATGTTTATAACACTCACGAAAATTAATAAATAGAAAATATTTTCCTAATCAAAGGAAAACTAAGTAATTTTTAAGGAAAATGATTTCATTTTTTTAAAAAGAGAAAGTTATTTTCTATTTTTTAAATTTTAATAGCTTTATTAAAGCCATTTCATCTTTTCAAAATAGGAAGTAATTTTTCTAAATTTTATAATCTTATTAAAATATAAAAATATTTATGTATATAACAAGAAAATAAATTATTTTTTGTCAGTCAGAACATATGAATTCTTTTAAGGTTTTTTATTAATTTAATTTCTTATAAGTTTATTTAAAAAATATTTCATATAAAATAAATTTATATTTTTTTAATTATAGATATATTTCTAAAATTTTTAATTAGTGCATTAATATATAAATTAGTTCTAATTAAAATTAAATTTATAAATCCTATGCAAATACTACTTTATATATGTCACGACCCAACCTATGGGTTAGACCGGCACTAGGACCTGGGCCAGCCTAAAGCCCCCGAGGCCCGTAGTAAGCCTAACTATTCCTCAACCCAACTCTAAGGTCCATTTGGGCCCAATTTCAAGAATTCAACCGGACAAAGTTCGGCCATAAAATGGATCATTTAACGGGGAGTTTTTTACTCGCTCGACCTGTAAACACAATATATAATAAATTGGGGAGCCCAGCTAATGCACCCTGTGGAGTGAAATGCAACATCGTCTTAATTTTCATATCATAACAGCAAAAAGGCAATTTGGAGCATTCACACACCCAACACTGTCAAACAATACATATATGGGAGCTGGTCCCCTATACAATCCTCTTAATCCAACCTCTGCCAGCGAGTGTCTCTCAAGCCAGACTTTCGCTTAATAAATCAAATGCGGGGTCCTAGCGAGTGTCTCTCAAGTCGTGTCTACCCCGAAGGACCGGGTCCCAGCGAGTGTCTCTCAAGCCGTGTCTACTCGTCCTGTCCATATCTAATACCATACCACACGCACGCCACGCACACACACTGCTCCAAATTACCACAAACAACATCCATGGTACTTCAACAATTATGAATGTAATGTAAAACGTGCCTAGTGTTTAACTACATAGATACATATTTATAAGCGAAGCATGGGCATGCTTGAACATATAATAATATCGAAATTACATTAAAATTAATATTTTACTCACAGACTTAATTGAAGTCACTGTAGCGGCTGGGCGGAGGAAGAAGGCTGTCCCGGCTCACCTGATAATTTTATTACAATTATTTAATACATTTGACTCAATACAAACTAAGAAAAGACCAAATATATCCTAAGTCGTGCCGAAAATTCGGCACAGTCTCCCCTATACCTAGGACCTACCTAATTTGTAAAAGGGCTTAAAACGCACTTCTATATCCACAAACCACACACCCACAAATCAATCACATCACATAGCCCCTCCTGGGCCCATCTAAACAGTCAACAATCACAATATGAAAAATTACAGTTTAGTCCTTATAATAACCCTTTTGCAAAAACTATCCAAATGAGCTCTAAAAATTCTAAAACTTTGCCCCGCAATCCTTAGCAATATTAATAAGCTAATGCAAAATGAATTATAATTTTCTAATCTACCACGAATATTCTATGGATTTTTAATCCAATTCAAGCACTAAATAATTAAGAAAAAGTAAGGTTTGGGTTTACCTATGCCGATTCCGACTCCTGGAACGCGCTCGGGACGTCTAACAACGATGGGGTAGCCAAAATCTCGACCCAATTCCAAGACTTTTTTGATAGCCTATTTGCCCGGCCTGAAATTTACAGATCTCGAAAATCGTTGAATTTCCGTGAATTGAAGGTACCTACACGAAGCCCACAACACGGGGGTTAGTATATAATTTTTACGGAATTTTCTAAGCTCATTTAGTGCTCGAAAAAATACTATCAAGTTTCGCGGGACCCACCAAAAAATGGTGTCGGAAAATTTTAAAATTGGTATTGCCGCAAAGCTCTCGACGAGTGTAGCACTCCGGTACTCTCGGTTTTCTCGTGGGGCTCACGGTTTGCGAGAAATTTAGCCCAAAAGTTGAAATGGGCTAAAACTTCCCAGACAAAAATTGGGCAAACCGCTTTATGGATTTTAATGTTCTTGGTGTCTGTGGAAAGCTTTCGAGTTGTAGAAGAGGTTTGGCACAAGACCCGGTCTGATTGGTGGCCGGATTTGCCGAAATCAGCCCGAGAAGCTGAATCAGCGCTCTATGCGTTGGGGCGTCTTCATGCGTGTTTTCCGGGCGCCTTAGGCAAAGGCCGACGAGGAGGACAGGCTGGGGTTGCACGCCGACGAGCTAGGAAGGCTGGGCCGACGGTGGGGCAGCGAGAGGAGGAGAGAGGTGAGAGAAAACGAGAGAGAGAGAGAGTGTCGGGCGCGGCGGAGGGAAGAAGAAAAGAAAATGGGCCAGTCCGATTCGATCGATCTGATCCGGTCCGGTTTGATTATGTCGGTCCGATTCATGATACAAAATTTTGAATTTTTACTCTGTTTTGAAATCGAAAACGAGGCCCAAAATTTTCGAAAAAATTCTAAAAAACTCAGAAAAATTCGTAAAGTCCAAATATATTTTTAGTTTTGCCACGTGGTCTTTAAATTAATTTTTAAAAATCATCAAAATTTTATATTTTTGAAAAATCGAACCCGATTTCTAAAATCAGAAAAATTTCAAATAATTTGCTAAAATTTAAACAAAATAAAATATTAATATCTATCCATGAAATAATTAATTTAAAAATTAGGGGTGTTACAATATATATATATATATATATATAATACTGAAGATATAAACATATGAAACTTATATATTTAATAAATAAATTTCACCATATATATATATATAAATATCTTCGATTTATGGTAAACTGGATTTATGTAAGAAAAATTCATATGTGAAACAAGGTGATTAATGAAAAAACTATAAACTTGTAAGGATTTTTTTTATTTTAAATTTTAAAGATGAGAGAATAATAAATATTCATTGTTTGATTAGTGATTAATGTGGTATTTTTTTCCTATGTTATTTTGAAAATTATGTATAATTTTTTTTAATTAAAATAATAAGCAATTATGAAAAAAGTAAAATGTAAACATTTAGACTCCGTTTGTTTGATAAAAAATATTTTTCTAAATAATATTTTTTATATTTTTTAACGTTTTGAACACTTATAAAAATTAGTAAATAAAAAATATTTTTCTAATCAATAAAAAATTAATTAATTTTTAAGAAAAATGATTTTTTTTTTCTAAAGAAAAAAGTTGTTTTTTTATTTTTTAATCTTTAATAATTTTATTAATTTATAAATATATATATATATGAAATAAACACAAACTATTGATTTAACATTGTAATTAAATAAAGAAAAATATTTTCATAAAAAATATTTTTTAATTTTTTAATATATAATTTTCAGCATATAATAATTATATATAAAAAAATTAAAATGAATCTCTTTTATATTTTTGGACATTTCAAATGCAATATCGATATTTATTTTCTCAAAAGGTAACTTTATACTCTTATTATAATAATAAAATTTTCATAATAAATTTCATTAAATTAATTTCTTATTTTTATTTATATAATTTATTTTCATTAACTTAATCTAAAAATAATAAGTGCATATATAATATAAATGTCATAAAAAATAAAAAATTATTATATTATCATAATAATATTTAATAATTATAATAATAGTGTATCATATAAAAAGTTAATAAAAAATTATATATAATAATATTAAATTATAATATATACAACAAGTATAAAAAATGCATAACGCGCATTTAAAAAATAATTAGCATACATAAAACACATATCATTAATTTAATATTATAATTAAATATTTTATTAAAAAATAATTTTTATATAAAATAATTTTTATATATAAATTATTTTTTATGAAATAAATTAAACTTAAATAAAAGAAGATATATAAAAATATATTTAAAAAAATAAATATAAGAAAAAAAAAATCTCATCCATGCTGTTCATTAAATATGTGAAGGTGTTGGCCAAATTAATTCATTGTGGGTCCCAGGCGGCTGCCTATTGTGGATTTTGATCAATGTTTGTTGTTACAAATTTATTAAGTTTGCACTTAATTTTGGATAGAAAGAAATTAGAAGAGAAAAAAATTTTATTTAATTTCTTTAAATTTTAAATAAAAGAGGGAAATTAAAAATAAATAAATAAAAAGAAATTCCATTTCCTAACTTATTATAATTAATTAAAAATATTTTTTTCTAAATTAATGAAAAATATCAGAAATGAGTATTATTTATATTAAAATACTTAAATTTCCTTGTATAATAATAATAATAATAATAATAATAATAATAATAATAATAATAATAATAATAATAATCATAATTATTTTCAATTAATATAAATTAACTCAAAAAATACCTTTAATCATAAATAAAAAAATTAATAATTTTTATTAATATAAAATTAATTGTGATCTGTAGGAGATCTGTCATTTTCAATTAATATAAAGTCAATTGTGTGAATTGTCAAAAATTAATTATCTTCAATTAATTAAATATAAAGTTAATTGTTTATTATGATAGACTCCCTCGTTAGTTTATAAACTAAAATTTTATTTTCCTAAACCTTGTAAACGAATAGTTTTAGTAATGATTTGCATATAAAATAAAAGCACATATAACCCATTATTCAATTCTATGAATTATTCAATTATTTTTTGAATATTGAGAGTAATAAAAAAATCAACATTGTCAACTGGTCTACAGTTAATTGAAAATTCTTATCTAAACTTGATTTATCATGATTTAACATACATATATATATATATATATATATATATATATATATATATATATATATATATATATATATATATATATATATATATATATATATATATATTTAATGGATGAATCTCACCATATATATATTTTAGATTCATGAAAAACTGAGACTATGTAAAAAAAAATTTATGCATAATAGCTGGTTAATGAAAAGACTATAAACTTGTAAGGATTTTTTATTATTATTATAAATTTTAAAGAGGAGAGAATAATAAATATTCATTGTTTGATTAGTGATTAATGTGGTATTTTTTCTATGTTATTTTGAAAATTATGTATAATTTTTTAATCAAAATAAAAAGTAACTACGAGCAAAGTAAAATTTAAACATTTAAATTCAGTTTATTTGATGATTTTTTTTAAATTTTCATATTTTTTAATGTTTAGAACACTCATGAAAATTAGTCAATAGAAAATATTTTCCTGATCAAAGGAAAATTAAGTAATTTTTAAGGAAAATGATTTCATTTTTTTTTTAAAGAGAAAGTCATTTTCTATTTTTTAGATTTTAATAGCTTTATTAAAGCCATTTCATCTTTTCAAAATATGAAGTAATTTTTCTAACTTTTATAATCTTATTAAAATATAAAAATATTTATGTATATAACAAGAAAATAAATTATTTTTTGTCAGTCAGAATATATGAATTCTTTTACTAATGTTTTTGAAGTTTTTTATTAATTTAATTTCTTATAAGTTTATTTAAAAAATATTTCATGTAAAATAAATTTATATTTTTTTAATTATAGATATATTTCTAAAATTTTTAATTAGTGCATTAATATATAAATTAGTTCTAATTAAAATTAAATTTATAAATCCTATGCAAATGCTACTTTATATATATATATATATATATATATATATATATATATATATATATATATATATATATATATATATATATATATAACAATAGAAAAACATTATAAGAAAAATTCATACTCATTGATTTATAAAAAAAAAATTATTACTGTGTAATATATAATAAAATTATATAAATATAAAATTTTTAAATAATATATAATGTTATACAAAACATATAAAATGAATTATATATATGAACAAAATTAAATAGATAAATATATTATTTAAAAAATTAATAATTAATATAATACGTTAGGCTTGAGTTTAATTATAAAATTAATATAATTAATAGAATGATTAAAATTTATAATAATAATTTTTTTAAATTTTAAAATGGTACATTATTAACAGTTTAAAAAATGTTAATGTATGTACATATAAAAAATATAATGATTTTTTATATAAAAAGAAAATTTTAGATATTAATTTATTATTCATAAATAATTTATTAGTATTAATGTATTTATTAATTTTATTTTTAAAATTTTTCTCTATCACAACCTGATCCCACGGGTTAGACCGGCACCAGAACTTGAGTCAATATAAGGCCCCCAAAGCCCGTAGTAAGCCTAATTATTCTCTAGCCTAATTTCAAGAAATCAATCAGGCAGAGTCTGACCATAAACTGGACTATTCAACCAGGAGTTTTTGGCTCACCCGATTTGTGATCACAAAATAAAATCATTTTAGGAGCTCAGCTCATCCTTACAATCATCAACAATTCAATATGATCACTGGGAGCTTGGCTCCCTCATCCACACAGAACCAATAAGTTACAGATTTCAAATAATAACATAATACAATCCCAAGTCAAATGAAATATCCTCTAACACATGCGGAGTTTTAGAATTTTTAAATTTACAACACAGGCATAGATGGAACATCTAATAAACCCGCGAGGTAGAAAGCAGGTTATACATTGTGGCCTAAAAAAATGGGTGAACAGGAGTGAGCGTTTAACTCATAGAGTAATATATTAATTTTACTTACAATTTCTATAACCATCTATGTCCAATGCATCCTAAAAGTGAAATGTATCATCTTCACATATTTCAAACAAAGTAAGTCATAATCACATCAAAAACAATCTGGAGCACTCACACACCCGTGTATGTCACGACCCAACCTATGGGCCGGACCGGCACTAGGACCTGGGCCAGCCTAAAGCCCCCGAGGCTCGTAGTAAGCCTAACTATTTCTCAACCCAACTCTAAGGCCCATTTGGGCCCAATTTCAAGAATTCAACCGGACAGAATCCGACCATAAAATGAACCATTTAACGGGGAGTTTTTTTTACTCACCGGACCTGTAAACACAATATATAATCAATTTGGGAGCTCAGCTCACCCTCCATATACTCATAATAACATAAAGTTAAATGGGAGCTCAGCTCCCTCATCCAGTCCAACATACATGCATTTAATAAGTTTACAGGCCCAACATGACAATTATATTACAGACCCAAGTCAAATAAATATTTCTAACACATGCAAAAATTCTAAGAGTTAACAGAATTAAATAAATATTACAGACATTAATTGATGACTTGCGAAGAAGAAAAGCAAGTTAACCACAACAATAATTCTCCTGTAGCCTGGAAAAATAATGAACATGAGTGAGCATTCGACTCGTAGATTAAAATATCAATTTTAACCATAATCTCTATAACTATCTAAAACTAATGCACCCTGTAGAGTGAAATGCAACATCGTTAATATTTTTACCTCATAACAGCAAAAAGGTAATTTGGAGCACTCACACACCCAGTAATGTCAAACCATAAATATATGGGAGCTGATCCCCTATACAGCCCTCTTAATCCAATCTCTGCCAGCGAAGAACTCAGCCGGACTTTCTCTTAATAAACCAATACGGGGTCCCAGTGAAGAACTCAAGCCGTGTCTACTCCGAAGGACCGAGTCCCAGCGAAGATCTCAAGCCGTGTCTACCCGTCCTGTCCATATCTAACACTATACCACACGCACGCCAACGCACAGACACTGCTCCAAATTACCACAAACAACATCTATGGCATTTCAACATTTATAAATGCAATGTAAAACATGCATAGTATTTAACTACATAGATACATATATATAAGTGATGCATGGGCATGCTGAAACATATAATAATATCGAAATTATAATTAAAATTAATATTTTACTCACAGACTTAACATGATCCTTGTGGCGATCGTATGGAGGAGGAAGGCATCCGCTCACTGATAATTTTATTACAATCATTTAATAAATTTGACTCAATACAAACTAAGAAAAAAAACAAAGATGTCCTAAGTCATGCTGAAAATCCGGCAGAGTCTCCCCTATACTTAGGACCTACCTAACCTGCAAATGGGTTTAAAACGCACTTCTATATCCACAAACCATACATCCACAATTCAATCACATCACACAGCCCCTCCTGGGCCCATCCAAACAGTCATCAATCATAATATGTAAAATTATTGTTTAGTCTTTATAATTGACCCTTGTTGCAAAAACTACTCAAATGAGCTCTAAAAATTCTAAAACGTTGCCCCGCGGTCCTTAGCAACATTACTAAGCTAATGCAAAAGGAATCATAATTTTCTGAGCTACCATGAATATTTTATGGATTTTTAATCCCATTCAAGCACTAGAAAATTAAGAAAAAACAAGGTTCGAGTTTACCTATACCAATTCCGACTCTGGGGACGCACTTGGAACGTCTGACAATGGTGGGGTAGCCAAAATCTCGACCTAATTCCAAGACTTTTTCGATAGCCTGTTTGTCGCCGGAAATTCACAGACCCGGGCAACCGTCGAATTTCAGCGAATTGAAGGTACTTACACGAAGCCCACAACATGGGGGTTAGTATATAATTTTTACGAAATTTTCTAAGCTCATTTAATGCTCGAAAAAATACTACGAATTTTCGTGGGACCTACCGAAAAACGGTGTCAAAAAATTTTGAAATTTATATTGCCGCGAAACTCTCGACGAGTGGAGCGCTCTGGTACTCTCGGTTTTCTCGTGGGGTTCACGGTTTGCGAGAAATCTAGCCCAAAATTCGAAATGGGCTAAAACTTCCCGGGCAAAAATTGGTCAAACCGCTCAATGGATTTTGGTGTTCTTGGTGTCTATGGAAAGCTCTCGAGGTATAGATGGTGTTTGACACAAGACCCGGCCCAAACAGTGGCCGGATCGGCCGTATTTTGGCCGGGAAGGTGAGGTGTCGCGCTGAGCATCGCGTGACTTTGCGCTGCGTGTCCCGTGATTTCGTGCGCGTTTTCCCGACGTTCTAGGAGGCGGCTGGCGAAGGGGATGGTTGCTGGAGGGGCATCGGTGAGCTGGGGAGGCTGGGGCTGTGGCTGGCCGGCGTGGGGAGGAGGGAGGAGAGAGAAAACGGGAGAGAGAGGAAGAGAGACGAGGAGCGCGCGGGGAAGAAAGAAAAGGAAGAAAGAGGCCGGTCCGATTCGATCGGTCCGATCCGATCCTGTTCAATTCGGCCGGTTTAATTTAGGGTACCCGAAATTGAATTTTTACTCTGCCTTGGGACAAAAAACGAGGTCCAAAAATTTCAAAAAAAATTCTACAAAACTCAGAAAAATTTGTAGAATCCAAATATATTTTTAGTTTTGCCACGTGGTCTTTAAATTAATTTTAAAAAATCATCAAAGTTTTATATTTTTTAAAAATCGAACCCTATTTCTAAAACCCGAAAAATCTCTAATAATTTCCCAAAATTTAAATAAAATAAAATATTAATATTTACCGACAAAATAATAAGTTTAAAAATTAGGGGTGTTACAGTGTATCACATCCACACTCACACACACATATATATATATAGGAGTTGATCCCCTACACAGCTCTCTTCGTTATAACCTCTGCCAATGAAATCAACTCAAAGTCGAATTTTCTCTTAATATCCAAATGCGGGGGCCAGCGAGATCAACTCCATAATAAGGATTGGCTTCCAGCGAATCAAGCTCCAGCGGCGTCTACCCGTCCTACCCATATCCATATACACACCACATGCACACCTACTGTAACACCCCAAATTTTATTATTTATGAGTATTTTTGATGTTTTAATTTTATTTAAATTTTAGGAATTTTTTTGAGATTTTTCGGATTTTAAAAATCGGGTTCGATTTTCCGAAAATATAAACTTTGATGATTTTTAAAAATTAATTTAAAGACCACGTGGCAAAAATTAAAATTTATTTGGAGTCTACGATTTTTCTCGAGTTTTATGGAATTTTTCGAATTTTTGGACCTCGCTTGGTCCCAAGGCGTAGTAAAATTCAAAATTTTGTATTCGAATCGAACCGGCCGAATCGAATCGATCGATCGGACCGCTCGAATCGGACCGGTCTCTTCTCTTTTCTTCCTCCCGCGCGCGACGCCTCTCTCTCTTTCTCTCTTTCTCTCCTCCGCCCTAGCCGCGCCACCCCTAGCAGCCAGCACCGCCGCCACGCCACCACCGGGCCGGCCGCTAAACGGCCGGAAACGCCGCGAACGCCCTCGCGCGCCGCGCTCGACTTCCTTCGCTAAATCCGGCCGATCCGCCACCGATTGACCGGTCTTGTGTCCAAAATCATCTACTCGGCGAGAGCTTTCCATAGACACCAAGAACGCCGAAATCCATCGAGCGGATTGTCCAATTTTTGCTTGGGAAGATTTTAGCCCATTTCGACTTTTGGGCTAGATTTCTCGAAAATCGTGAATCCCACGAGAAAACCGAGGCCACCAGCACGCTCCATTCGTCGAGAGCTTCGCAACGACATAAATTTCGAATTTTTTCGACGCCGTTTTTCTGTGGGTCCCATGGAACTTCGCAGTGTATTTTCGAGCATTAAATGAGCTTAGAAAATTCTGAAAAATTTATGTACTAACCCCCGTGTTATGGGCTTCGTGTAGGTATCCTCGATTCGCGAAAATTCGACAGCTTGATCGTCGCAAAATTCGATCGCATGCACTTCATCGAAAAGTCTTCGAATTGGGCCGAGGTTTTGGCTAGCCCCCCATTGTCAGACGTCCCGAGCGCGTCCCCGAAGTCGGAATCGGCAAAGGTAAACCCGAACCTAGTTTTTACGTAATGTTCTAGTGCTTAAATAGGATTAAAAATCCATAAAATATTCGTGGTAGCTTAGAAAATTACGATTCTTTTTGCAATAGCTTAGTAATATTGCTAAGGACCGCAGGGCAAAGTTTTATAATTTTTAGAGCTTGTTTGGGCGCTTTTGCAAAAATGATCAATAATAAGGACTAAATTGAAATTTTGCGTATTGTGATGGATGATTGATTTGATGGGCCTGAGGAGGGCTGTGTGATATGATTGAACCGTTGATATATGGATTGTGAATATAGAAGTGCTTTTTAGCCCTTTTGCAAAGTTGGGTAGGTCCTAGGTATAGGAGACTCCGAATTTTCTACAGACGACTTAGACGCACTTGATATTTTTCTTTGTTTGTATTGAGTCAAATTTATTAAATAGATGTAATGTAATTGTCGTGAGCCGATGCACCTTCTTCCTCCGCCCACACCAAGAATTTGTCGTCAAGTTTGTGAGTAAAATATTAATTTTAATTGTAATTTCGATATTATTATATGTTTAGCATGCCCATGCATCACTTATATGCATATATTTAAGTAGTTAAACTCTAGGCACGATTTATGATGCATTGATATTTGTTAAAGTGCCATGTATGTTGTTGTGGTAATTTGGAGCAAGCAGCGCGTTGGCGCATGCGTGTGATGTGGTGTGGACTATGGATAGGGCGTAGACACGCTTGAGTTCTTCGCCGGGACCCTGGCCCTGGGTAGACACGGCTTGAGTTCTTCACTGGGACCCCGATTTGGTAATTAAGTGGAAGTCCGATGAGTTCTTCGGCACCAGTTGGAATTAAGAGAGTCAGATAGGGATCACCCCATATATTATGAATGATGTTACAGTGGTGCGTGAGTGCTCCAAATTACCTTTTTGATGTTATGATGAGAAAATGTTGTGTATGTTGCATTTCACTCTACAGGTTGCATTAGTTTCAGATAGTTATAGAGATTATAGTTAAGATTGATATTTTACTCTCTGAGTCGAATGCTCACTCCTGTTCAAAAATTTTTACAGGCCACATGAGGATATTTTATTCTGGGTTAACCTGCTTTTCTACCTCGCAGGTTGTTTATCAATATTGTGTAATTTTAATTACTCCTAGAATTTCCGCAAGTGTTAGCGATAATTATTTGAATTTGGTCCGTAATATTATTATCATGTTGGACCAGTAAACTTAATATTTTAAGTCTGTTTGATGGATTGGATGAGGGAGCTGAGCTCCCATTTATTATTATGTTGATGAGTATGTGGAGGGTGAGCTGAGCTCCCCAATGGATTGTTTATTGTGTTTACAGGTCGGGTGAGTCGAAAACTCCCCGTTGGAAAGTCCATTTTATGGCCGAACTCTGTCCGTTTGTTTTCTTGAATTTGGGCCCAATGGGCCTTAGAGTTGGGTTAATGAACAGTTAGGCTTACTACGCCCTGGGGCTTTAGGTCGCCTGTGTCCTAGTGCCGGTCCGGCCCATAGGTTGGGTCGTGACAAATGTGGTATCAGAGCTTAGGCTCCAGATTCCTAGGGAAAAGTTGTCTAAGTGTTGGGAAGAGTCTACTAGGAGTCACATGCGGAAAAATAGGGTTCACCTTCGTCTTGCATTGTCGTCTTTGCTTCTAGTTTCTGCTTCATATATTGTGTGTAAATATGAGTCTATAGAGCTGTGTAATGTACAGTTTTGAATTTTGTGGGCTAATGCTGCTGAATTTCAGGAAAATGCGTAGAAGCAGGAGAGCTGCCACTGCACCAGAACCAGATGTGCCCGACGAGGTGTCAGACAGATGAGGCGCCGCCAGGAGGCGGGGTAGGAGGCCTAGAGCTGCTCAAGTAGAGGAGCAGCCAACCCCAGTACAGGAACAGTCCTTTATGGCACAGGGTCCCATGGACCCCATGGCAGCTACTCTAGCTGGTCTGCAGAGAACCATCGACATGATGGCTCAGTATATGGTCCATCCTCCACAGCAGCAGCAGTCCACCGCACCAAGAGAGGAATCTTACAAACAGATCATAAATTTCAAGAAGTTGGTGCCTGGTACCTATGATGTGTCAGACGATGCATATCGGTTTTTGGATTCTCGCAGTGCAGAATGTAATTACGATTGATCGATAGAAGATTGATAGAGTGTATGCAGCACGTCATGGGGCCCATGCCTAGACAATGGATGAATGACTACGTGTTACCCCGGATGGAGGGTTTGACATGGGCTCAGTTTGTGGAACTGTTCATCAATCGGTTTGTGCCAGAAAGCTTCAGAGATCAGAAACAGTGGGCCTTTGAGGCCCTAAGACAGAATGGCGTGTCCAGAGCGAATATGCTACAGAATTTCTGGAATTGAGCAGATATGCCCCTACAGCAATGGCTACAAAAACTATGAAGGTGAAGAGGTTCCTAAAGGGGCTTGACAGGAGATATGCAAACCTGGCCATGATGTCTGATCAGTCTTTTGATGTGGTGGTTGATCGAGCTAGACAGATTGAGATCAGTTATGCTGTAGATGACAGCGGAAGAGCAAAGAAAAACAGAGCAGAGGGTTCTTCAGGTGTTCCCCACATGGGTATTACGGATAGTGGTGGCCAAACTACTTACAGAGGAAGAAGCAGAAATAAGAGGAGTGGTTTTAGACACAAATCCCGAGGGTTCAGACCAGGGTACGGATCCAGCAGTGGTAATGCTCAGTGGCACGCAGCCTGCTCGTTCAGATCCTCTTTGGCACCGTGTGCACAGTGTGGAAGAGGACATTCAGGACCTTGTTTGATGGGATCAGGAGTATGCTTCAGGTGTGGCCAACCGGGTCACTTTGCTAGAGAATGCCCCGTTTTCAGTGAGCCACAGATGGGGTCACAGGGTTCTGTTGCAAATGTTCCTCGCCAGTTGTATCCGGGTGCTTCCAACATGGCAGGCAGTCAGTTCAGTGGCCAACAGGGCCGAGGACAAGGGGGACGTGGATTTGGAGGCAGATCAGGAGGTAGAAGTCGATCGTGGTTACGCCACTCGTAGGGTCAAGCTCGAGTTTTCACCGACCCACCGGATGCTCAAGCTTCAAATGCGGTTGTGGCGGTATTCTTCCGTCATGCTTATGAGGCTCGTGTTTTGATAGATCCGGGTGCTACGCACTCATTTGTCTCCCCTGTGTTTGCCATGAGGTTGGGTAGAAACCCTACAACTTTAGAATGCCCTTTGTCAGTAGCTACCCCACTTAGCGACAACATAGAGGTAGATATGGTTTTTCCGGGTAGCCCAGTGGTAGTGGATGGAAAGATCCTCCCAGCAGACTTGGTTCCTCTACCAAGAATGGATTTCATGTAATCTCGGGATGGATTTGTTGGCAACTCATTATGCCACCTTAGACTGCAGGAACAAAAAGGTATACTTCCACATACCTGGTGTGGAAGAGTTTAGCTTTGATGGTGACAGGAGCGTGGCTCCATATAATTTGGTGTCAGCAATTAGTGCCAGAAAAATGTTGAGGCGTGGATGCCAAGGGTATTTGGCATTGGTGAGAGATACATCTAGAAGGTGTCGCATGGGAAATGTTCTGTTGTCGAGAATTTATGGATGTCTTCCTGCAGGAGCTTCCAGTGGTTGCCACGAGAAGGGAATAGAGTTCGCATTGATGTTGTTCCTACAAACCCCATATCGATGCCACCTACAGGATGGCACCACAGAATTGAAAGAGCTGAAGGAGCAACTACAGGAGCTTTTGGACAAGGGTTTCATATGTCCGAGCACTTCACCCTGGGGTGCTCCTGTTCTATTTGTGAGAAAGAAGGATGGGTCATTGAGGTTGTGTATCGACTATAGACAGCTGAACAAGGTGACTGTGAAGAACAAGTATCCACTTCCTGATCGATGATTTGTTTGATCACCCAAGGAGCTAGATTCTTTTCCAAGATAGACTGCGATCAGGCTACCATCGGTTGAGAATCGTGGATGAGGACGTGTCCAAAACGGCTTTCGTGACAAGATATGGTCATTTTGATTTCCTGTTGATGTCTTTTGGACTCTCTAATGCACCAAAGAAATTTCATGGACTTGATGAACAGGTGTTCAAGCCATTTTTGGACCGCTTTGTCATCGTATTCATAGATGACATTCGTATACTCTGACCGAGGAAGAACACGTGTGGCACTTGAGGATGGTGTTGCAGACTTTGAGGAGCACCACTATATGCCAAATTTTCAAATGTGAATTTTGGCTAGAAAGCATCTCATTCTTGGGACACGTGGTTTCTAGTGACGATTCAAGTGGATCCCAAGAAAATTGAAGTCAGAATCGATTGGCTTAGGCCTACAACAACACAGAGGTGCGAAGTTTTCTGGTTTAGCTACTATAGGCGTTTTGTGCAAGATTTCTCCAGGATAGCGGCTCCCTAACTAAGTTGACCAGGGAAGAATGTTCCATTCATTTGGACAGATGATCGTGAGGTGAGTTTCCGAAGCTTAAGGAGTGTCTAACCACCGCCTCGTGTTGACACTACCGTGAGTGGTGAAGGATACACCGTGTATTGTGACGCCTCGAGTTGGCCTAGGGTGTGTTTTGATGCAGAATGGAAAGGTAGTGGCTTATGCTTCAAGGCACCAAGAGGCATGAGCGTAACTACCCCACCCATGATTTGGAAATGGCTGTAATCTTTGCACTTAAAACTGGAGACACTACTGTATGGTGAAGTGTGCGAGATATACACCACCACAAGAGTTTAAAGTACATCTTCCAACAGAGGGATTTAAACTTGAGACAGAGGAGATGGATGGAGCTTCTGAAAAACTATGATTGCACCATCCAGTACCACCCTGGGAAGGCCAATGTTGTAGCAGATGCTTTGAGCAGAAAATCTTCTGGCAGTTTGGCGCACATTTCAGTAGAGAAGAGACCATTGATTCAGGAGGTACATGAGTTGATGGATCAAGGTTTAATCCTAGATCTTTCAGATGAGGGGGTATTGTTGGCTCACTTTTGGTGAGGCGGACTTGAGGGATAGAGTTAGAGTTTCCGCCACAGAGACCAACAATTGATGAAGATTATAGAAAGAGTACAGCAAGGTGAAGGTGGTGAGTTTGGATTTGCCAATGATGGCGCCCTAGTGCAAGGTTCTAGGATATGTGTGCCCGATGTGGACAACCTCAGGAATGAAATCATGCGAGAGGCACACTACACACTGTACAGTGTCCAACCAGGTTCCACCAAGATGTACCATGATGTAAAAGATAGCTATTGGTGGAATGGCATGAAGAGAGACATCGCAGACTTTGTGTCCAAGTGCTTGACTTGTCAGAAGGTGAAGTTTGAACACCAGAGACCGTCAGGGAAGCTGCAAGAGCTCCCTATCCCATAATGGAAGTGGGAAATGATCACTATGGATTTTGTGACTGGGTTGCCTCGTACCACGCGAGGATATGATTCGATATGGGTAATTGTAGACCGCTTGACCAAATCAGCTCACTTCTTACCTGTAAAGACTACATACTCTGTGGCATAGTATGCCCGGCTCTACATTCGAGAAATAGTCAGATTGCATGGAGTTCCGGCTTCCATAATATCTGACAGAGGGCTGATTCACTTCTCGGTTTTGGAGAAAGTTGCAGGAGGCACTTGGCACACGATTGAACTTGAGACGGCTTTCCACCCTCGCATGACGGACAACTGAAAGGACAATCCAAACATCGGAAGACATGCTTCGCATGAGTGTCTTGGATTTTGGAGGTCAATGGGATGAGCACTAGCTTTGGTGGAGTTTGCCTACAACAACGATTATCACTCCAAAGATAGGGTTGGCACCCTATGAGGCATTATATGGAAGAAAGTGTAGGTCTCTCCGTGTTGACAGAAATGGGGAAGCGAAGGTGCATGATGTAGACCTAGTGCAATACACTTGAGGTAGTTCCTTTAATCGAACGATCGAGGACACTTTCGATGAGACATAAGAGTTATGCAGACCCCAGACGGAGGGATGTGGAGTTTGCAGTGGGCGACTATGTATTCCTGAAAGTTTCTCCAATGAAGGGAGTCATGAGATTTGGGAAGTAGGGCAAGTTAGCACCTCGGTATATCGGACCTTTTGAGGTTACTGATAGAGTTGGAGCAGTTGCCTACCGGTTGGAGCTACCACCCAACCTCTCTCACATTCATCCCGTGTTTCACATCTCCATGCTCAGAAATACATTCCCGATCCTTCTCATGTCTGCGTGGATGTGATAGAGATAAAAGAGAACTTGACATTTGAGGAGCAACCTGTAGCCATAGTGGACTACCAAGTAAGACAGCTAAGATCCAAACAGATCCCTATGGTTAAGGTTTTGTGGAGGAGTCAGTCAGTGGAAGAGTGCACCTGGGAGTCAGAACGGGACATGCGTAGCAAGTACCCTTATCTGTTCAATGTATAATCATGTGCTTTATTCTGCCTTGTGTAAAAAAATTCGAGGACGAATTTTCTGTAAGGGGGGAAGAATGTAACACCCCAAATTTTATTATTTATGAGTATTTTTGATGTTTTAATTTTATTTAAATTTTAGGAATTTTTTGAGATTTTTCGGATTTTAAAAATCGGGTTCGATTTTCCGAAAATATAAACTTTGATGATTTTTAAAAATTAATTTAAAGACCACGTGGCAAAACTAAAAATATATTTGGAGTCTACGTATTTTTCTGAGTTTTATGGAATTTTTTCGGAATTTTTGGACCTCGTTTTCGGTCCCGAGGCAGAGTAAAAATTCAAAATTTTGTATTTCGAATCGAACCGGCCGAATCGAACAGGACCGGATCGGACCGGTCGAATCGGACCGGTCTCTTCTCTTTTTCTTCCTCCGCGACGCCTCTCCTCTCTTCTCTCGCTTTCTCTCTCCGCCCTAGCCACGCCCGACCACGAGCGCCGCCACCAGCCAGAATGGCCACGGCCGCCAAACGATCGGGAAACGCCGCGCAACGTCCCTCGCGCGCCGGCGACTTCCTCGGCCAAATCCGGCCGATCCGCCACCGACCGATTGACCGGGTCTTGTGTCCAAAATCATCTACTCGGCGAGCTTTCCATAGACACCAAGAACGCCAAATCCATCGAGCGGATTGTCCGATATTTGCTCGGGAAGATTTTAGCCCATTTCGACTTTGGGCTAGATTTCTCGAAAATCGTGAATCCACGAGAAAACCGAGGCCACCAAAGACACTCCATTCGTCGAGAGCTTCGCAACGACATAAATTTCGAATTTTTCCGACGCCGTTTTTCGGTGGGTCCCACGGAACTTCGCAGTGTATTTTCGAGCATTAAATGAGCTTAGAAAATTCTGAAAAATTTATGTACTAACCCCCGTGTTATGGCTTCGTGTAGGTATCCTCGATTCGCAAAAATTCGACAGTTGATTGGGTCGAAAATTCCGGACGCATTGCACTGGAAAAGTCTCAATTGGGCCGAGGTTTTGGCTAGCCCCCATTGTCGACGCCCCGGCGTCCTCAAGTCGGAATCGGCAAAGGTAAACCGAACCTAGTTTTTACGTAATTGTCTAGTGCTTAAATAGGATTAAAAATCCATAAAATATTCGTGGTAGCTTAGAAAATTACGATTCTTTTTGCAATAGCTTAGTAATATTGCTAAGGACCGCAGGGCAAAGTTTTATAATTTTTAGAGCTTGTTTGGGCAGTTTTTGCAAAAATGATCAATAATAAGGACTAAATTGAAATTTTGCGTATTGTGATGGATGATTGATTTGATGGGCCCAGGAGGGGCTGTGTGATATGATTGAACTGTTGATATATGGATTGTGAATATAGAAGTGCGTTTTTAGCCCTTTTGCAGATTGGGTAGGTCCTAGGTATAGGGGAGACTCACGGATTTTCTACGACTTAGGACGCATTTCTTGATATTGTTGTTTGTTTGTTTTGATTCAAATTTATTATATAGATTTAATGAAATTGTCAGTGAGCGATGCCTTTCTTCCTCCGCCACCGCCACAAAGAATTTGTCGTCAAGTTTGTGAGTAAAATATTAATTTTAATTGTAATTTCGATATTATTATATGTTTAGCATGCCCATGCATCACTTATATGCATATATTTATGTAGTTAAACTCTAGGCACGATTTATGATGCATTGATAAATGTTAAAGTGCCATGTATGTTGTTGTGGTAATTTGGAGCAGTGTGCGTGCGTTGGCGTGCGTGTGATGTGGTGTGGACTATGGATAGGACGGGTAGACACGGCTTGAGTTCTTCGCTGGGACCCGGTCCTTCGGGGTAGACACGGCTTGAGTTCTTCGCTGGGACCCCGATTTGGTAATTAAGTGGAAGTCCGAGCTGAGTTCTTCGCTGGCACCAGGTTGGAATTAAGAGAGCTGTATAGGGGATCAGCTCCCATATATTATGAATGATGTTACAGGGTGCGTGAGTGCTCCAAATTACCTTTTTGATGTTATGATGTGAAAATGTTGTGTATGTTGCATTTCACTCTACAGGTTGCATTAGTTTCAGATAGTTATAGAGATTATAGTTAAGATTGATATTTTACTCTCTGAGTCGAACGCTCACTCCTGTTCAAAAATTTTTACAGGCCACAGGAGGATATTTTGTTCTGGGTTAACCTGCTTTTCTACCTCGCAGGTTGTTTATCAATATTGTGTAATTTTAATTACTCCTAGAATTTTCGCATGTGTTAGCAGTAATTATTTGAATTTGGTCTGTAATATTATTATCATGTTGGACCTGTAAACTTAATATTTTAAGTCTGTTTTGATGGATTGGATGAGGGAGCTGAGCTCCCATTTATTATTATGTTGATGAGTATGTGGAGGGTGAGCTGAGCTCCCCAATGGATTGTTTATTGTGTTTACAGGTCGGGTGAGTCGAAAACTCCCCGTTGGAAAGTCCATTTTATGGCCGGACTCTGTCCGTTTGTTTTCTTGAATTTGGGCCCAATGGGCCTTAGAGTTGGGTTAATGAACAGTTAGGCTTACTACGGGCCTCGGGGGCTTTAGGCTGGCCCAGGTCCTAGTGCCGGTCCGGCCCATAGGTTGGGTCGTGACACCTACTCACACACACAGCTCCAAATCGCCATAAGACAATAATCACAGCAATATCATCAAGAACAAATGCAATATAAAGCCTGCCTAATATTTACTACATTCATATATGTATAAGTGATGCATAAACATGCTTTGAATATAATAATATTAAAATTATAAATAAATCCAATATCTATTCATAAATTAATCGAAAGTCACTGCGGTGGCTGGGCGGCGGAAGAAGGCTGACCTGGCCCATATAAATATTATATCAAAAATTTTATCAATATTTAGTTAAAATAAAATTTTAAAAAATTAAGGGACAATCATAAATTTTGTTGAAAATCTGACAGAACTTTCTCTATATTTAGGACCTATCCAACATGTAAAAAGATCCAAATAACACTTTTAAATATTAAATTCCTACAACCACATCTCATCAACATCATATTGTCCCTTTTGGACCCTCCAAAACAGTAAAAAATCATATAGTTACACATAAAATAATTATTTAAAATTTTGGGGTGTTACATTCTCCATATCATAAAAAAATGTAAAATTATGTAAAATATTATATATAAAAACACTTACAATTATAAAATTAAATTATAATAATAAAATTTTCATAATAAATTTTACAAAATAATTTCTTATTTTTATTTATATACTTTTATTTTCATTAATTAATCTAAAAATAATAAGTGCACATATAACATGCATGTCATAAAAAATAAAAAAATATTATATTATCATTAATAATATTTAATAAATTATAATAATAGTATATCATTAAAAATTAATAAAAAATTATATATAATAATATTAAATTACTATATATATAATAAGTACAAAAAATATACAATACATATTTAAAAAATAATTATTATATATAAACGCATATCATTAGTTTAATATTATAACTAAATATTTTATTAAAAAATAATTTTCATATAAAATATTTTTCTTATATAAAATATTTGTTATGAAATAAATGGAGCTTAAATAAAAGAAGATATGTATAAATGTATTTTTAAAAAAATAAATATAAGAAAAAAAATTCGCATCCTTGCTGTTCATTAAAGATGTGAAGGTGTTGGCCCAATTAATTCATAGTGAACCCCATGCTGCTGTCTATTGTGGATTTTGATCAATGTCTGTTGGTACGCATTTATTATGTTTGCATTTAATTTTGGATAGAAAGAAATTAGAGGAGAAAAAAAATAATTAATTTCTTTAGATTTTAAATAAAAGAGAAAAAATAAAAAAAAACAAATGAAAAGAAATTTATTTCTTTAACTCATTATAATTAATTAAAAATATTTCTTTCTAAATTAATGAGAAATGATCAGAAATAAGTAGTGTTTATATTAAAATATTTAAATATCTTTATATAATATAATAATATAAGAAAAAAGAATAATAATTATTTTCTCTATTTTTTTAGAGAGAAATTATAATTGTGTTGTTTTATTAGATTATTAAAATAGGAGACGAATAAATTATATTTTTATTTATCTTATTTAATTTTTTGTTATAAATCATTCAGTAAAAAAAAAAACTTAGTCTTAATTTACAAAAATTAACTCGAAAAATACCTTTAATCATAATTAAAAAAATTAATAATTTTTTATTAATATAAAATTAATTGTTATCTATAGGAGATATGTCATTTTCAATTAATATAAAGTCAATTGTGTTAATTGTCAAAAATTAATTATCTTCAATTAATTAAATAAAATGTTAATTGTTAATTATGAGAGACTACCTCATTAGTTTATAAACTAAAATTTTAATTTCCAAAACCTTGTAAACGAATAATTTTAGTGATAATTTGCATATAAAATAAAATTACATATAACCATTATTCAATTCTATGAATTATTCAATTATTTTTTGAATATTGAGAGTAATAAAAAAAATCATAGTTATTATGACTGAAGATATAAACATATAAAATTTATATATTTAATAAATAAGTCCCACTATATATATATATATATATCTTTGATTTTTGGTAAATTGGATTTATGTAAGAAAAATTCATACGTGGAACAAGGTGATTAATGAAAAAACTATAAACTAGTAATGATTTTTTTTTATTTTTAAATTTTAAAGAGGAGAGAATAATAAATATTCATTGTTTAATTAGTGATTAATGTGGTATTTTTTTCCTATGTTATTTTGAAAATTATGTATAATTTTTTTTAATTAAAATAAAAAGCAACTACAAAAAAAGTAAAATGTAAATATTTAGGCTCTGTTTATTTGATAAAAAATATTTTTCTAAATAATATTTTTTATATTTTTTAACGTTTTGAACACTTATAAAAATTAGTAAATAGAAAATATTTTTCTAATCAATAAAAAATTAATTAATTTTTAAGAAAAATGACTTTTTTTCTAAAGAAATAAGTTATTTTTTTATTTTTAATAATTTTATTAATTTGTAAATATATATATATATATATATATATATATATATGAAATAAACACAAACTATTGATTTAATATTATAATTAAATAACGAAAAATATTTTTATGAAAAATATTTTTTAATTTTTTGATATATAATTTTTAGCATATAATAATTATATATAAAAAAATTAAAATGAATCTCTTTTATATTTTTGGACATTTCAAATGCAATATCGATATTTATTTTCTCAAAAGGTAACTTTATACTCTTATTATACTCTTATTATCAATGATATAAATTTATTATTGATATTTTTCAATACATAATTGATTTAGTGAATAATATTAAAGAGAATTTGAAGGTAAATTAGATAAGTTGATTGAATATTAAGAAGACATATTTTTAAATACAAATTAATATATTCAAATTTTTATAAAATATTATATTTATTATTTTAATACATTAATATTAAATTATAAAATATTATTAATTGCACACTTAATTTAATATTTTAATGTATTTATAATAAAAAAATAATTTAATATACTAACATTAATGTTAAAAAATTATTAATTACATCAAATAATTTCAATATTTGTTAAATAATATTTATGATAAACTGTATGTCAAACTTTAGACCTTTAATTATTCCTCCTTACCTACTCTGATACCGCACTAAATTTAAAAAATTAAAATAAAATTATTAAAATAATTAAATAATTTTTTCTTTAAATTATTTTTAATAATTGATGATTAAATTTTTTTTAAAAACAAAAACTCTCAATATTTACTAAAATATGTAAGTAACTTTTTAATTTTTTAGCCTAAGGCAATTTGTTCTAAAGAAATCAAAATTAAATTCCCAAGATCTCATTAATTTCAAATCGATCAAATTTAATAATTAAATTTAAAAGATATATTATTAAATAAAAAAAATTAATTTTGAACTGAATCAAGTTTAAAGATTTTAATATGATTTTAATCTCTTTCAATACCAATTTTAATTAAAAATAATTTTAATCAATTTCAATTTCGAATTAAATTGGCCTAATTCTAAAACTAACCCTTCCCCAAGTCCATTTTAGCCCCTTTATTAAAAAATTGTGCCATCCAAATGAATTTTTAGAAATGCATTAAATGGAAATTTTTTCGAAATATATTTGATGTTAAGGATTTAAATTATGAGATGACCTTAATTAGTAAAAAATGTTATTAATTGCAAAATTCGTAACTAAATTAATCAAAATCAAAAACAAAAAATACCTAAAATTTATAAATATTTTTATATTTAACATTATTAATTTTTTATAAAATTAATATTATTAATTAAAATTCTTTAAATATATAAAATATGGTAATTAATATGGATAGAGAAGTATTAAACAAAGTTGGGATGTGTAGTTGAGAACTGAGATGTGTTTCCACGCATCGCCAAAACATTGATGAAAAAAAAAAAAAAAAATTTATGAAAGCCATTTACATGTGCCATGAGAAGATTTATTTCCTATTTTATTTTATTTTAGACTAAATGATTAAAAAATTAATTTTATAAAATTTTGATATTAACAAGATTATCATTATCCTCGTAAATATAAATTTTTATTTAGCACAATCATTATACATATAATAATTTAATTATAATTATTAATTATTATGAGACTTATATAAAAATTATCATAATCAATTATTATGATAAAATTATTATACATATATTAATTTAATTATATAAATTTTTTTGAAAAGAATTTTTATTTAGAACAATCGCTATAAATATAACGATTTAATTATAATAATCGATTATGGTGGTATTCAATAGGACTCACTACAGTCAGTATTTATAATAAAATTATTGTAAATATATTGATTTTATTATATAATTTTTTTTAAAAAAAATTTTTATTTAGTATAATAATTATATATATAACAATTTAATTATAATTCTAATAGAGTTTTCTTAAAAAATTAAAAAATTCGTGTTGATAAAGAATTATTTTTGTTAATAAAACAAAATTTATTAAAAAAGTTTAAATTAACTATAATATAATTAACTATTTAAATATAAAGTTTAAATTAAAAAATTATTTTATTAATAAAACAAAATTTAAAGAATTAAAACTATGTTGTAAATTACTCTCATATATATATATAGATGAATATGTATATATATATTAAATATTTAAATATAAAGTTTAATGAAGGAAACTTTTTTATTAAAATAAAATTTCAAAAACTTAATTGTTTTATAATAAAAATATAGTTAATGGATCTTTTATTAATTTTTCTATAATCATCGATAAGTTATACAAGAAATGAGTAGCTGAACCAATATATCAAAGTAATAAAAAGTAATTAGTTAATTATTTTTTTTAAATATAAAGATTAAATTATTAATTTTATAAAACCTTAAAATTTATATTATAATTTACCTTAAAAATTTTAAAACACACTAAAATTAAAAAAAAATTTTCTCGACTTGTCCATTACCTTAAATAATAGCATCCTCGTGATATAATAATATTGTTTTATTTTTTATTTAACTATTTTATTAATTTTATTTTTAAATAATTTTAAATATATATTAATTATACATCCATTAAAAAGAAAAATAATTGAATAAAAAAAAAGAACACAAATAAAAAAAATAATTATGTATTTTTAAATAATTTTATCTTTTATTTTATTGACATGCATATGAAAATGCCATTAAAAATAATATTTTCAAGAATATTGAGTGTCAAGAATATTGACTTAGCTGAAGGATTTGCTCATCTTGTTAACAATTCAAGCTGTAAATTAGTTATCAAAATCACTTCTTTATTCAATTTAATTAAATTTAAATGAAGTCCCAATTAGCGTCTGGATTAGCCGGTAGAGCTGCTGTGTAACGGAGCAGGAGCTCCAACGCAACACACAAACTCTCTCTATTTGCCGACTGAAAGTTTGCAACTTTACTGAGATCCAAAGATGATTGTAACGGCGAAGCTAAGATTGATGAAAACCATGTGTTTTGCTTCAGCTTTCAGGAGCTTCCGCTTTCCATTGCTAAGGGAATTGGGAATGGGTAACTTTCAATCTCCAACCCTATTATTTACTTGTTCTTTCCATTCTTCTTCGAGAGCAACTTCCGCTCACACACATAAAGATGCAAGCTTGATATCTAAATTCAATTCTGCTTCTTTTAGGGACGTTGATGATGCCCTAGCTTCCTTTAATCACATCATTCTTATGCATCCTCTGCCTTCTATTGTTGAATTTGGTCGATTTTTATCTGCTCTTGTCAGAATGAAACAATACCAAACGGTCATTTGCTTGTCCAGAACAATTGAGTCGCTAGGAATCTCACACAATTTTTATTCTCTTGCCATCTTGATTAATTGCTTCTGCCGCTTACATCTAGTGGATTTCGGGTTCTCAATTTTCGGAAAAATACTCAAATTTGGATTGGAGGCCGACATTGTGACATTTAACACCTTAATTAACGGCCTCTGTGTAGAGGGTAAAATCAATAGAGCAGTAGACTTTTTCAATGACATGGTTGCAGGAGGTTACCAACCTAATGTTTGTACTTACACTGTGATAGTAAGTGGTCTTTGTAAATTTGGGAAAACAAATGTGGCTATTTGGTTGCTAAAAGAAATGATTGAGAGAGGTTGTGAGCCAAATGCTGTGACTTACACTGCAATTATCGATGCCCTTTGCAAGGATAAGCTAGTTGCTGAGGCTGTAAGCCTCTTCTCTCAAATGAGGGATAAGCGCATTTCGCCTGATGTTATCACTTACACCTGCTTAATTCATGGTCTTTGCAATTTAGGCAAATGGAATCAAGCTCGAGCCTTGTTGAAAGAAATGGTGGGGCATAACATATCACCAAACATTTTTACCTTCAATATATTGATTGACTCTCTTTGTAAGGAGGGACTGGTTTCAAATGCTCAAAGTATAATCAAGATAATGATTCAATCAGGTGTGGAGCCTAATGCTGTCAGTTACAATTCACTGATGGACGGATATTGTTTGCGTAGCCAATTGGATGAAGCTATAAAAATTTTTGATTTGATGGTACACAATGGAATAGTTGATGCTTTTAGCTACAACATCTTGATTAATGGATATTGCAAGAGCAAAAGGATAGATGAAGCAATGCAACTTTTTGATGAAATGCCTCAAAAAGGTTTTCTTCCTGACACTGTTACTTATACTACTCTTATACAAGGCTTGTGGAATGCAGGGAAGGCCAGGACTGCACTCGTTCTTTTCAACAACATGTGTTCTCATGGTCAGCAGCCAGATATAATAACTTTCTCAACTTTGCTTGAGGGCTTGTGCAAACAGGGGGATCTTGATGAGGCACTTACATTATTTAAAGAAATGGAAAAGAGTCAATTGAAGCCTAATCATGTGAGTTATACCATTTTGATTGATGGCATGTGCAAAGCTGGGAAGCTTCATGATGCTAAGGAATTTTTTTCTAGGCTTTTTGAAAAAGGCTTGCAGCCTAATGTTTATACATATGGTATAATAATTAAAGGCCTTTGCATAGAGGGATTGCTAGTTGAAGCATACAAGGTGTTTAGAGGAATGAAAGATGGTGGATGTTCACCGAATGGTTGCTGTTATAATGTAATTATTCAAGGATTTCTCAGACATGGAGATGTACCAAAAGCATCACAACTTATTGAAGAAATGGTTGGTAAGGGATTCACTGCAGATGCCACGACCGCCAAATTGGTAATGCATTTATTGCCCAATGACGATCTCATTCTTAGAAAACTGCAAAATCAGACTGAAGGTTCTAAAGGTGTAAATGTGAAGTGAGATATTATCAATCAATGCCTGGTCAATAGATGTAAGACGTCTTTGTTATGTTGTGTGTTATTGGTATGTAATTCTCTTTCAATATGTTTACAATTACAATTTATCCAGTTAGTTGCTTTAGTTTTTATACAAGAAACTGTTTATTAGTTGTAAACATTAATGAATATGTTCTATTGATACGTTGTTCTGAAAGAGGGAGGTAATGTTAATTTCCTATATACAGTTAGTATGGCAAAGATGGTTGTTTTTGGCGCAGGAAAATGGACAGAACAAATATTGGGTAAGTATATGTACAACTTAAGATTTGTTATAGTGCCTATGCTAACGTCTTTACCTTTCTCTGCTAAGAATGCAACACTTAATACATTATGTGCTATTCCCTTACTAGTGCATTACACCAGTTTGCTAAACCTTGTGTTCTTTTGGTCAGCTACTAGCTCTGCTCGGTGATTTGTGTGTAAAGTAGTAGCAGGGATGAGGTGAAAAAAGGCATGTTGGTATTTCTTCCCTTTTTATCCTTGAAAGATAATTACAATTTTATAGAGTATAAAATTTATTATACCACCATGAATTAGAAAAATCAAAGCTAAATAAAATTTTATTTTAAGTGGATTAGTAAAAAGTATTTTGTTACTTAAAAATTTTAATATATTAATGTCTTTTAATTTAAGAACTAATGAATCTCTAAACACATGAAATCAATTAATTAGCTTTAACTTTAAGGGATATGAAATCAATTAAAATCTAGTAGGGATGAGGTGAAAATTGGCATATCCTAATAGTAGGGGATGAGTTGGAAAAAAGCATGTTGGTGTTCCTTCCCTTTTTTTCCCTTGAAAGATTCCCTTTTTTTCCCTTGAAAGATAATTACAATTTTATAGAAAAGTTAACATGAAAGAAAAAAGTTTATAAAATTTTATTTAATAAAATTTATTATACGACCATGAATTAGAAAAATTAAAGCTAAATAAAATTTTATTTTAGGTGAATTAGTAATTCATATTTTATTAATTAAAAATTTTAATATATTAATACCTTTTAATTTTTCTTTTCATTATTTACGCACATACAGAAATATTAAGATTTATTATGCTAACACTAATCCTTGATCAGGGCGAAACTAATGAATCTTTAAATCACATGAAATCAATTAATTACCTTTAACTTTATGGAAATGAATTGTCTTCCATTTTATAAATATACATTTCATTGAAGTATTTTCAGAATTAAATTAAATTAAATTAAAATAGACATAGAAATTGTTGAGAGAGAGAGAGAGAGAGAGAGAGAGAGAGAAGCAGTTGGTGAAGCTCTACTTATTTACAGAGATCGAAGATGATGATAACGGCGAGGCCAAGTTTTATGAAAACCATGTGTTTAGCTTCAGGTTTCAGGAGCTTCCACTTTCCAATGCTATTGGATTTGGGAATCGGTAACTTTCATTCTGCAAGCCTATTATTTACTTACTCTTTCCATTCTTCTCCTAGATCAACTTCCACTCACACACAAAGATGCAAGCTTGATATCTAAATTCAATTCTGCTTCTTTTATGGACGTTGATGATGTCCTAACTTCCTTTAATCACATCATTCTTATGCATCCTCTGCCTTCTATTGTTCATTTTTCTCGATTTTTATCTGCTATTGTCAGAATGAAACAATAGTACACTGTTCTTTCCTTGTCCAGAACAATTGAGTCCCTAGGAATCTCACACAATGTTCATTCTCTTAATATCTTGATTAACTGCTTCTGCCGCTTGCACCTTGTGGATTTTGGCTTCTCAATTTTTGGGAAAATCCTCAAAATTGGAATGGACCCCGACATTGTGACATTTAACACCTTAATTAACGGCCTCTGTATAGAGGGTAAAATCAATGGAGCAGTAGACTTTTTCAATGACATGGTTGCAAGAGGTTGTCAACCTAATGTTTGTCCTTACACCGTGATAGTAAGTGGTCTTTGTAAATTTGGAAAAACAAACGTGGCTATTTGGTTGCTAAAAGAAATGATTGAGAGAGGAGCCAGATGTTGTAACTTACACTGCAATCATCGATGCCCTTTGCAAGGATAAGCTAGTTGCTGAGGCAGTAAACCTCCTATCTCAAATGAGGGATAAAGGCATTTCACCTAATATTATAACCTACAACTGCATAATTCATGGTCTTTGCAATTTAGGAAAGTGGAAACAAGCTTCAGCCTTTTTGAAGGAAATGGTGGGGCATAACATATCTCCAGACATTTTCTCCTTCAGTATATTGATTGACTCTCTCCTTCAAATGCTCAAATCATAATCAAGATAATGATTCAAGCAGGTGTGGAGCCTGATGCTGTCAGTTACAATTCACTAATGGACGGATATTGTCTGCCTAGCCAATTGGATGAAGCTATACAAATTTTTGATTTGATGGTACACAATGGAATAGTTGATGCTTTTAGCTACAACATCTTGATTAATGGATACTGCAACAGCAAAAGGATAGATGAAGCAACGCAACTTTTTGATGAAATGCCTCAAAAAGGTTTTCTTCCTGACACTATTACTTATACTGCTCTTATACAAGGCTTGTGGAATGCAGGGAAGCCCGGGATTGCACACTTTCTTTTCAAGAACATGTTTTCTCATGGTAATCAGCCAGATATAACAACTTTCTCTACTTTTCTTGATGGCTTGTGCAAACAGGGGAATATTGGTGAGGAACTCATGCTATTTAAAGCGATGGAACAAAGTCTGTTGAAGCTTGGTCACATGTGCTATAACATTTTGATAAATGGTTTGTGCAGAGCTGGGAAGCTTAAGGATGCCAAGGAATTTTTTTCTAGGCTTTTTGAAAAAGGCTTGCAGCCTGATGTTTATACATATGGTACAATATTTAAAGGACTTTGCAAAGAGGAATTGCTAGATGAAGCATACAAGGTGTTTAGAGGGATGGAAGATGGTGGATGTTCACCAAATGGTTGCTGTTATAATGTGATTATTCAAGGGTTTCTCAGGCTTGGAGATGTACCAAAAGCATCACAACTTATTGAAGAAATGGTTGGCAAGGGATTTTCTGCAGATACAACTACCACTAAATTGGTAATACGTTTATCCTGAATGGTGATCCCATTTTGAGAAAACTACGAAATCAATCTAAAGGTTTTAAAGGTGTAAATGTGAAGTGAGATGTTATCAATCAATGCCTGATCAACTGATGCAGGAAGTCTTTGTAATGCTGTATGCTATAGGTACTTGATTCTATTTCAATATGTGTACTATTACAATTTTGTCTAGTTAGTTGCGTTTGCTTTTTCAAATGAAACTGTTTATTAGTAGTAATATCATTATCATTTTAATAGGCTGTATATGCTCATTAACATCAATGAATTTGTTCTATTGATACATTGTTCTGAAAAAGCAAGGTAAAGCCAATTTCCTATATACAAGGAGTATAGTGAAGATGGTTGTATTTGGCATAGGAAAATGGACAAAACAACTATTGGGTAAGCATATGAACGACTTAAGATTTCTTACGGTGCCTCTTTTGATGTCTATCCTTTCTCTACGAAGAATGCAACTCCTAATACATTACTTGCTATTTCGGTTGTCAATGCATTTTGTAAATTGTTTCAATTTTGGAGAATCATTTCTCAAAGTACTATGATGACATTAAATTTCAAACTTTTGTTAACTTCCTAAATGCAAAATACTCGCAAACTCACTAGATATGTCCGTTTATATGTAGGAATTGTAATAGTATTTGGAATCTCCTAGCAATAGGTGTGCCATTCTCTGTGAATTTACATATTTATCACCCTTCTTCTGTAAAGGAAATAAGTGCATGTGGTTGTTTTTAACTTGCAAGCATCATGTGATTGTGATTCCATAAGCACAACTCATAATGTGCCTATTCCCTAATTTGCTCCTTACTCATTATTCTTGACGGTGTTGCATCTGCAAAATATTGCAAGTAGTTTGGCAAGAAGAAAAAGAAATGGATAACTGAAAACATTAATAGAATATTATGTGTGCATTGCTAAATTCAATGGAAGGGGGAAAAGGAGAGTTTTGCTTACTATTTCATGAAAGTGAACCTTCCAGAACTGTCTGAATGGATTATGCATGAACCAGGGTAGTAGATATTTCTATTACAAGTGTTAGTGATATATATCCAACAGGTCAGTAATGATATGTTTATGAAATTATAGTTGGATTTGATGAAGGTCATCGAGGTGATGAGGAGATGGTTTCCCATTTTAACTTGGTCTAGTCTAACATTGACTACCTAATGCAACAGCTATGTGCTTTTGTTTGGGACTGCTAGTCTTATCATTTTTAATGGTTTTACCTGCACATTAATGGAGGTCTCTGATAAGTGCAGAGATGAAAATAGAGGGAGAAACTCAAAGAAAGATGGCCAAGGGTTTGAGAAGGAAAATCAGTTGCAGCAATTCTTGGTTCACAGCTAAGCAGAGAGGGAGATTCTGTTGTGAATGGAGCTTGCACGTGGGCAGAAGCTGAGAAGGCAGATGGCTGGTGAATTCTGGTTGTTTTCTTTTCTATTCTCAAGTCCTTTGTATTGAACTGCTGCACTTCTTTGACTGAGAAAGTTGAATGAAAATCTGAATTGAATTTTTTATTTAAAAACTTTGTTACAATTGTGGTGTGTAAGGTATAGGCACAGAAAAGATCCCTATTAGCTTATTTACTTCAAAAGTTCAAGTTCTAAAAAACATGTAAAAAATTTTAAATACATGAAAATTGATATTTATTTATAAGGTTATTCGTGAAATAATTATTTTAAATTGTTTAGTTATTTTTCCTTATTTATGCACCACTAAGCGTTATGCTTAACACGTTGGTTCTTACCACGCATAGGTACTGGAGAGCAGCAGCAATAGGGCCTAGACCGGACTTGGACCAGATCTGCTACAGTGTGGGTTGTCACCTCATCAGTCATTTTGGTAGAGCTCATGTACATATTAGATTTTGCATTTTGGTATTGTATGTAATTAAATAGATGTAAAGGATATGAATTGTAAATATTATACTTGACTTTATATAAATGAAACAAAGTATTTTATTTTCTTGAAAATTGATACGAGCATGAGAAGTAATATGATGAGTTAATAGATGAAATTGATATAAATTGTTTTAACAGGTAGCATTAAACCCACCATGCACTAATAGAACAGAGGGGATTCTGTCTGGGTCTCCATAAAAATGAAATGGGATAATAAAAAAAAAATTATACAAGTGAGATAATAAAAATTAAATAGATATTAAATTAATTTTGTAAACGATAAGATAGGATAGGGTGCTCCGGCACCGAATGTTGTACGCCTTGCTCAGCTACACTGTAGAAGGGAGAGGGATGTTACAGTAACTCAAGATATAAATATACGAAACATATATATTTAATAAATAATATATATATGAAGTATTTAAATATAAAGTTTAATGAAGGAAATTTTTTTTATTAAAATAAAATGTCAAAAACTTAATTGTTTTATAATAAAAATATAGTTAATGGATCTTTTATTAATTTTTCTATAATCATCGATAAATTAGACAAGAAATGAGTAATTGAATCAATATATCCCCGGAATAAAAAGTAATTAACTAATTTATTTTTTTTTAAATAGAAAAACTAAATTATTAATTTTGTCAAAACTTAAAAATTATATTATAACTTACCTTAAAAATTTTAAAACACACTAAAATTAGAAGAAAATTTTCTCGATTTGTCCATTACCTTAAATGATAGCATCATCGTGGTATAATAATATTGTTTTATTTATTTTTTAAATATTTTATTAATTTTATTTTTAAATAATTTTAAATATATATTAATTATACAATCATTAAAAAAATAATTAAATAAAAATAAAAAAAACACAAATAAAAAATAATTAAACACTTCTAAATAATTTCATCTTTTTATTTCATTAACATATGTCCAAAAATACTATTAAAAATAATATTTTTAAGAATATTAGAAAACTTTTCACAAAACCTCTTTTCTCAATAGCATTTTATCAAATAAATATAATTTTTATAAATAATTTTGGATGGACATTAGATTTGTAAATATTTTTTTTACATATATTTAATAATTAATTCACATTAAAACAGAAATTTTTGTATAAATATATGTTAGTTATAAAATTCACTTAAATTTTGACTTAGCTGAAGGATTTGCTCATCTTGTTAACAATTCAAGCTGTAAATTAGTTATCAAAATCACTTCTTTATTCAATTTAATTAAATTTAAATGAAGTCCTAATTAGCGTCTGGATTAGCCGGTAGAGCTGCTGTATAACGGAGCAGGAGCTCCAACGCAACACACAAACTCTCTCTATTTGCCGACTGAAAGTTTGCAACTTTACTGAGATCCAAAGATGATTGTAACGGCGAAGCTAAGATTGATGAAAACCATGTGTTTTGCTTCAGCTTTCAGGAGCTTCCGCTTTCCATTGCTAAGGGAATTGGGAATGGGTAACTTTCAATCTCCAACCCTATTATTTACTTGTTCTTTCCATTCTTCTTGCAGAGCAACTTCCGCTCACACACATAAAAATGCAAGCTTGATATCTAAATTCAATTCTGCTTCTTTTAGGGACGTTGATGATGCCCTAGCTTCCTTTAATCACATCATTCTTATGCATCCTCTGCCTTCTATTGTTGAATTTGGTCGATTTTTATCTGCTCTTGTCAGAATGAAACAATACCAAACGGTCATTTGCTTGTCCAGAACAATTGAGTCGCTAGGAATCTCACACAATGTTTATTCTCTTGCCATCTTGATTAATTGCTTCTGCCGCTTACATCTAGTGGATTTCGGGTTCTCAATTTTCGGAAAAATACTCAAATTTGGATTGGAGCCCGACATTGTGACATTTAACACCTTAATTAACGGCCTCTGTGTAGAGGGTAAAATCAATAGAGCAGTAGACTTTTTCAATGACATGGTTGCAGGAGGTTACCAACCTAATGTTTGTACTTACACTGTGATAGTAAGTGGCCTTTGTAAATTTGGGAAAACAAATGTGGCTATTTGGTTGCTAAAAGAAATGATTGAGAGAGGTTGTGAGCCAAATGTTGTGACTTACAATGCAATTATCGATGCCCTTTGCAAGGATAAGCTAGTTGCTGAGGCTGTAAGCCTCTTCTCTCAAATGAGGGATAAGCGCATTTCGCCTAATGTTATCACTTACACTTGCTTAATTCATGGTCTTTGCAATTTAGGCAAATGGAATCAAGCTCGAGCCTTGTTGAAAGAAATGGTGGGGCATAACATATCACCAAACATTTTTACCTTCAATATATTGATTGACTCTCTTTGTAAGGAGGGACTGGTTTCAAATGCTCAAAGTATAATCAAGATAATGATTCAATCAGGTGTGGAGCCTAATGCTGTCAGTTACAATTCACTGATGGACGGATATTGTTTGCGTAGCCAATTGGATGAAGCTATAAAAATTTTTGATTTGATGGTACACAATGGAATAGTTGATGCTTTTAGCTACAGCATCTTGATTAATGGATATTGCAAGAGCAAAAGGATAGATGAAGCAATGCAACTTTTTGATGAAATGCCTCAAAAAGGTTTTCTTCCTGACACTGTTACTTATACTACTCTTATACAAGGCTTGTGGAATGCAGGGAAGGCCAGGACTGCACTCGTTCTTTTCAACAACATGTGTTCTCATGGTCCAGCCAGATATAATAACTTTCTCAACTTTGCTTGAGGGCTTGTGCAAACAGGGGGATCTTGATGAGGCACTTGCATTATTTAAAGAAATGGAAAAGAGTCAATTGAAGCCTAATCATGTGAGTTATACCATTTTGATTGATGGCATGTGCAAAGCTGGGAAGCTTCATGATGCTAAGGAATTTTTTTCTAGGCTTTTTGAAAAAGGTTTGCAGCCTAATGTTTATACATATAGCATAATAATTAAAGGACTTTGCAAAAAGGGATTGCTAGATGAAGCATACAAGGTGTTTAGAGGAATGGAAGATAGTGGATGTTTACCGGATGGTTGCTGTTATAATGTGATTATTCAAGGGTTTCTCAGGCATGCAGATGTACCAAAAGCATCAAAACTTATTGAAGAAATGGTTGGCAAGGGATTTTCTGCAGATGCCACGACCACCGAATTGGTAATGTGTTTATCCCGCAATGGCCATCCCATTTTGAGAAAACTACGAAATCAATCTAAAGGTTTTCATGGTGTAAATGTGAAGTGAGATGTTATCAATCAATGCCTGATCAACTGATGCAGGAAGTCTTTGTTATGCTGTATATTATAGGTACTTGGTTCTATTTCAATATGTATACTATAACAATTTTGTCTAGTTAGTTGTACTTGCTTTTTTAAATGAAACTCTCTATTAGTAGTAATATCATTATCCTTTTAATAGGCTGTATATGCTCATTAACATCAATGAATCTGTTCTATTGATACACTGTTCAGAAAAAGCAGGGTAAAGCCAATTTCCTATATACAGTGAGTATAGTGAAGATGGTTGTATTTGGCATAGGAAAATGGACGAAACAACTATTGGGTAAGCATATGAATGACTTAAGATTTCTTACTGCCTTGTCTTTTGGTTTCTTTCTCTTTCTCTACGGTGAATGCAACTACTATTACGTTATGTGCTATTTCCATTGTCAACGCATTTTGTAAATTGTTTCAGTTTTGGAAAATCGTTTCTCAGCGCACTATGATGACATTAAATTTCAAACTTCTGTTAACTTCCTTTGAGAAAAATACTCGCAAACTCACTAGATATGTCCTTTTATTTGTTGGAATTGTAATAGTATTTGAAATCTCCTAGCAATAGGTGCTTAATTCTCTGTGAGTTTCAATATTTATCAACCTTCTTCTGTATAAGAAATCAGTGCATATGGTTGTTTTTAACTTGCAAGCATCATGTGATTGTGATTCCATAAGCACAACTCATAATGTGCCTATTCCCTAATTTGCTCCTTACACATTATTCTTGACTTGGTGTTGCAACTGCAAAATGTAGCAAGTATTTTGGCAAGAAGAAAAAAAAAATGGATAACTAAAAACATCTATATAATATTATGTATGCATTGTTAAATTTAATGGAAGGGGAAAAAAGGATAGTTTTGCTTGCTATTTCGAGAAAGTGAACCTTCGCGAACTGTCTGAATGGATTATGCATTAACCTGGGTGGTAGATATTTCTATTACAAGTGTTAGTGATATGTATCCAACAGGCTAGGAATGATATGTTTCTGAAATTATAGTTCGATTTGATGAAGTTCATTAAGGTGATGAGGAGATGGCCTCCCATTTTAACTTGGTCTGGGTCTGCCATTGAGTACCCAATGCAACAGGCTATGTGCTTTTGTTTGGGACTGCTAGTCTTATCATTTTATTGGTATTACCCACACATTAATGGAGGTCTCTGATAAGGGCAGAGATGAAAATGGATGGAGAAACTCGAAGAAAGATGGCCAAGAGTTCGAGAAGGAAAATCAGTTGCAGCAATTTCGGGTTCATAGCTAAGCAGAGAGGGAAATTCTGTTGTGAATGGAGCTTGCACGTGGGCAGAAGCTTGAGGGAGTGGTTCTTCCTACTCTTTTCCAGCCTATAAGGTCGGGGGGCCAGTTTGTACTAGCTTAGGTGATTCTGCTCCCGGTGACTTCTGGTTGTTTTCTTTTCTATTCTCATGAACGTTCTCATGTCCTTTGTGGTGTGTTGGGAACAAATATTACAGAGCTTCTCATGAATGTTCTCATTCCTTCGTGGTGTATTGGGAATAAGTATTACAGAGCTTGTCTTACTGTATCAGTCTCTGCATAAATTATATGCAGAATGAGTTAATTAACTCTATTAATTTTCCTTGCTAACGATTGAACTCATTAAAAATTTCATCATTTTTAGCATCTTTGCGGAAACTTTTTGCTTCAAGCAAGCAATATTGTTTGGATTGATATAAACTATAACTACATTTCTGGTTCTATAGAAATCGCATGTGCAAAGCTCTATTACACAACCTTCCTTAGAATCTGTATCCTAGGTTTGAGGTACCATCTCTCGGGGCTGGAGACACTAGAAGACTCTATAGGTAAAGATACCCTTTTTTTTTTCTTTTTTAAATCCATAGCTGCAAAAATTTTCAAGATAGGATCAAAATTTAAATTTTTATATGAATATATCTAAGTTATCTGATTCAAACAAAGTTAGTAAATGATTAAAAACTAATTAATTGTATAATAATAAATATTATCTCTCTTAATATAAATTTATAAATTTAATTAACTTTTTTTTTAATTATATCTATTAATATAACTAAAAAATTAAAATAATAATTTTTTTAATTTTCATGTTCATCTTTGTAAGAGTCGTATGCATCTAAAATAAGAGTTGCAGAGATGAGAATGTTAAGGTGGATGAGTGGCCATACTAGACTAGATAAAGTCTGTAATGAGAGTATTAGAGAAAAGGTAGGAGTGGTGCCAATTGAAGATAAGTTGAGAGAAAGGAGATTGAGGTGGTTTGGTCATGTGAAGAGTAGACATACGGATGCTCCAGTTAGACAATTAGAGCACATTAGGTTAGAGGATAGAAAGAAAAAAATGAGTAAACCTAAATTGACTTGGAGGATGGTAGTACAACATGACCTAGAAGCATTACATATTTCTAAGGATTTAACCCAAAATCGTTCAGAGTGGAGAAAGCGAATCCATATAGACGACCCCAAATTTTTTGGATAAAGGCTTAGTTGAGTTGAGTTGAGTTTTATGTACATCTTTGTAATGACATTCTTAATTTTTTTTGGTAAACTTTAACTTTATCAATTTTGTGTAAACTGTAAACTGTTTAAGGCAATTGAATAATGGTTGTGGTTTTTGCTCCTTTTGGGCAATGTTTTCTACATTGCTTTGTGGTTTTGCTCCTTCTCCTTAGCTTCTTCAAGAATAATGGTTGCATTTCTAAGCATCTAGTGAAACAATGAAAGCAAAATCCACTTGCATTTCTGAACAACTTCAGTCAGTATAATAATTTTAAGTTGTTTTGAGATTAATTTTACTCATTATCCTTTGATTTTGAGGGTTATTTGGTTACTCCTTTAGCTTTAATTTATATTATAAAAATATTTAGAATATAATTTAATATTATTTAAAGTCCCTTTAATTATATTTTATTGAGTACTTCGATTAAAAATTAATATGGATGGATTAAATATAATAAAAAATAATTTAAGATTTTATCTATCAAAAAATAAAGAAAAAATTAGATGAAATGAAAGATTATCCATAATATTTCAATCACAATTAAAGATTTTGATATTTCCATGTGAGGCATGTCAAAGTCAATTTCTAACTATGATACCCGATAGAATCTAGCTATAGAGATTTCAAATGGTGTCAGGACCCAACCTATGGGCCAGATCGGCACTAGGACCTGGGCCAGCCTAAAGCCTCCGAGGCCCGTAGTAAGCCTAACTATTCATTAACCCAACTCTAAGGCCCATTTGGGCCCAATTTCAAGAAATCAACCGGACAGAGTCCGGTCATAAAATGGACCTTCCAACGGGGAGTTTTTGACTCACCCAACCTGTAAACACAATAAATAATCAACTGGGGAGCTCAGCTCACCCTCCACATACTCATATCAGCATAAAAATAAATGGGAGCTCAGCTCCCTCATCCAACCCATCAAACATGCATAAAATTATGCATCTATAGGTCCAACGTGATAATAATATTACAGACCCAAACCAGATAAATACTTCTAACACATGCGAAAATTCTAGGAGTTAATAAAATTACACAAATATTAATAGACAACCTGCGAAGGAGAAAAACAGGTTAACCACAATAAAATCCTCCTGTAGCCTGAAAAAAAATATTGAACAGGAGTGAGCGTTCGACTCAGAGAGTAAAATATCAATTTTAACCATAATCTCTATAATTATCTAAAACTAATGCACCCTGTGGAGTGAAATGCAACATCAGCAATAAATTCACATCATAACAGCAAAAAGGTAATTTGTAGCACTCACACACCCAGTAATAACAATCATAATATATGGGGTGATCCCCAATCTGACTCTCTTAAATCCAACACAGTGCGTGAAGAACTCAAGCCGGACTTTCGCTTAATAAATCAAATCGGTGTCCCAGCGAAGAACTCAAGCCGTGACTACCCCCGAAGGATCGGGTCCCAGCGAAGATCTCAAGCCGTGACTACCCGTCCTATCCATAGCCAACACCACATCACACGCACGCCAACGCACACACACTGCTCCAAATTACCACAACAACATACATGGCACTTTAACAATTGTGAATGCAACATAAAACGTGCCTAGAGTTTAACTACATAGATATATGCATATAGGTGATGCATGGGCATGCTTGAACATATAATACTATTGAAATTACAATTAAAATTAATATTTTACTCACAGACTTGACAACGGTCACTGTGGCGGCTGGGCGAAGGAAGAAGGCTGTCCCGGCTCATCTGACAATTACATTATAATTATTTAATAAATTTGACTCAATACAAATAGAGAAAAGACCAAATACGTCCTAAGTCGTGCCAAAAATCTGACAGAGTCTCCCCTATACCTAGGACCTACCCAGCCTGCAAAAGGGCTCAAAACACACTTCTATATTCACAATCCATATATCCACAACTCAATCACATCACACAGCCCCTCCTGGGCCCATCAAATCAATCATCCATCACAATATGTAAAATTTCAATTTAGTCCTTATAATTGATCATTTTTGCAAAAACTGCCCAAACACGCTCTAAAAATTCTAAAACTTTGCCCCGCGGTCCTTAGCAATATTACTAGGCTATTGCAAAAAGAATCACAATTTTCTGAGCTACCACGAATATTTTATGAATTTTTAATCCTATTTAAACACTAGAAAATTACAAGAAAGCAAGGTTCGGGTTTACCTTTGCTGATTCCGACTTCGGGGACGCGCTCGGAACGTCTGACAATGGTGGGGTAGCCAAAACCTCAATTCAATTCAGAGACTTTTTCCGATGGCGGTGCATGCTGGAAATTCACAGATCCGGACAACTGTCGAATTTCCGCGAATTGAAGATGCCTACACGAAGCCCATAACACGGGGGTTAGTACATAAATTTTTCAGAATTTTCTAAGCTCATTAAATGCTCGGAAAAACACTGCGAAGTTCCGTGGACCCACCGAAAAACGGTGTCGGAAAAATTTGAAATTTATATCGCCGCGAAGCTCTCAACGAGTGGAGTGCTTTGGTACTCTCAGTTTTCTCGTAGAGTTCACGGTTTGCGAGAAATTTAGCCCATAAATCAAAATGGGCTAAAACTTCCCAGGCCAAAATTGGATAAACCGCTCGATGGATTTCGGTGTTCTTGGCGTTTATGGAAAGCTCTCGACTAGTAGATGGATTTGGACACAAGACCCGGTCTAATTGGTGGCCGGATCGGCCGGGAAGACGAAAAGTCGCGCGCATGTAAGGGGGCATTCACGCGCATTTTCCGGCCGCCTGGGGCGACGGCCGGCCGTGGGTAAGGGGTAGAAGTGTGCAGCGGGAGTGGTTGGGGAGCGGCGTGGCAAGGGGAGGAGAGAGAAATCGGGAGAGGAAGAGAGGAGGAGAAACGCGCGCGGGAGAGGAAGAAAAAGGAAGAAGAAGGCGGTCCGATTCGATCGGTCCGATTCAGTCCGGTTCGATTTAGAATACAAAATTTTAAATTTTTACTCTGCCTTGGGACCGAAAATGAGGTCCAAAAATTTCACAAAAATTTCAGAAAACTCAGAAAAATTTGTAGACTCCAAATATATTTTTAGTTTTGCCACGTGGTTTTTAAATTAATTTTTAAAAATCATCAAAGTTTATATTTTCGGAAAATCGAACCCGACTTTTAAAATCCGAAAAATCTCAAATAATTTCTTAAAATTTAAGTAAGATTAAAATATCAATAATACTCATAAAATAATAAAATTTAAAATTTTGGGGTATTACAAATGGTATTAAATTTAAATTTGAGTATTCTTGTGATACAAATTAAAGTTAAGGAAACGACGATAAAATAACATCAAAATTAAGGGATGGTGAATACTAATTTATAATTTTTTCAAAGTATTCAATTTTGAACTAATTGTTTAAATTTTTCAATTTTAAAGAATTTTTAATTAAAATTTAATTAAATAATTAACAACATATGTGTTTATGAATACTTAACAAAACTCTTAACACAAAACTTAATTGTTTTACATTAAAAATACAATTAATGGGTATTTTATTAATTTTTCTATAATTAATGATAAATTAGTCAAAAAATTAATAGATGGATCAATTTATCAATGAAATAAAAAGTGATTAAATAACTTATTTATTTTTTATCCATTATCTTCAATGACCTCGTGATATAATAATATTGTTTTATTTTTAATTTAATTATTTTATTAATTTTATTTTTAAATAGCCGAATAAAAAAAAAATACAAATAACAAATTAATTATGCACTTTTAAATAGTCTGTATTTTACCTCTTTTTTCAATGGCATTTTGTTAAATAAATACTATTTCTATAAATAATTTTAGATGTATATTAAATTTGTAAATACTTTTTTACATATTTTTAATAATTAATCCAAATTAAAACTTAAATTTTTATATGAATATATCTTATCAAATTCGACTTAAATTTTGGTTTTGTTGAAGGATTTGCTCAACTAGTTAATAATTTCAAGCAGTAAATTATTAAAAACTAATTAATTTTATATTAATAAATATTCTACTTATTAATATAAATTCATAAATTTAATTACATATTTTTTTTTGTTATTTTTAAACTAAAATTTCACCTTACATTAGATTATATTTATATATAATTTTTAAATTTTATAAATAAAAATTTCAATTTTAATTATTTTCAATAAATATTTTTTACTTTCAATATTTATAAATAAAATATAAAAAATAAAGTTTTTAGAAATTCGTAATTATATTTTTAGTATTTTTAGAGCAGCTGGATAACGGAGCAGCAACTCCAGCGCAAACACACAAGCTCTCTCTGTCTGCCGACTGAAAGTTTGCAGCTTTACTGAGATGAAAGATGATTGTAACGGCGAAGCTAAGATTCATGAAAACCATGTGTTTAGCTTCAGCTTTCAGGAGCTTCCACTTTCCACTGCTATGGGATTTGGGAGTCGGTAACTTTCATTATCCAACCCTATTGTTTACTTGCTGTTTCCATTCTTCTTCTAGATCAACTTCCACTCGCACGCATAAAGATGCAAGCTTGATATCTAAATTCAATTATGCTTTTTTTAAGGACGTTAATGATGCCCTAGCTTCCTTTAATCACATCATTCTTATGCATCCTCTGCCTTCTATTGTTGAATTTGGTCGATTTTTATCTGCTCTTGTCAGAATGAAACAATACCACACTGTTTTTTCCTTGTCCAGAACAATTGAGTCCCTAGGAATCTCACACAATGTTTATTCTCTTAACATCTTGATTAACTGCTGCTGCCGTTTACACCTTGTCGATTTTGGCTTCTCACTTTTGGGGAAAATCCTCAAAATTGGATTGGAGCCCAACATTGTGACATTTAACACCTTAATTAACGGCCTCTGTGTAGAGGGTAAAATCAATCTAGCAGTAGACTTTTTCAATGATATGGTTGCAGGAGGTTATCAACCTGATGTTTGTTCTTACAATGTGATAGTAAGTGGTTTTTGTAAATTTGGGAAAACAAATGTGGCTATTTGGTTGCTAAAGGAAATGATTGAGAGAGGTTGTGAGCCAGATGCTGTGACTTACACTGCAATCATCGATGCCCTTTGCAAGGATAAGCTAGTTGCTGAGGCAGTAAACCTCTTCTCTCACATGAAGAATAAAGCCATTTCACCTAATGTTATCACTTACACCTGCTTAATTCATGGTCTTTGCAATTTAGGCAAATGGAATCAAGCTCGAGCCTTGTTGAAAGAAATGGTGGGGCAAAACATATCACCAGACATTTTTACCTTCAATATATTGATTGACTCTCTTTGTAAGGAAGGATTGGTTTCAAATGCTCAAAGTATAATCAAGATAATGATTCAAGCAGGTGTGGAGCCCGATGTTGTCACTTATAATTCGTTGATGGACGGATATTGTCGGCGTAGCCAAATGGATAAAGCTAGAAAAATATTTGATTTGATGGTACAAAATGGAATAGTCAATGCTTTTAGCTATGGCATCTTAATTAATGGATATTGTAAGAGCAAGCGAATAGATGAAGCAATGCAACTTTTTGATGAAATGCCTCAAAAAGGTTTTCTTCCTGACGCTTTTACTTACACTACTCTCATACAAGGCTTGTGGAACGTAGGGAAGCCCAGGGCTGCACAAGAGCTATTCAAGAACATGTGTTATCATGGTTATCGGCCAAATATAATAACTTTCTCAATTTTGCTTGATGGCTTGTGCAAACAAGGGGATCTTGATGAGGCACTTACATTATTTGAAGCAATGGAAAGGAGTCAATTGAAGCCGAATCATGTGAGTTATACCATCTTGATTGATGGCATGTGCAAAGCTGGGAAGCTTCATGATGCCAAGGAATTTTTTTCTAGGCTTTTTGAAAAAGGCTTGCAGCCTAATGTTTATACATATGGTATAATAATTAAAGGCCTTTGCATAGAGGGATTGCTAGTTGAAGCATACGAGGTGTTTAGAGGAATGAAAGATGGTGGATGTTCACCGAATGGTTGCTGTTATAATGTAATTATTCAAGGATTTCTCAGACATGGAGATGTACCAAAAGCATCACAACTTATTGAAGAAATGGTTGGTAAGGGATTCACTGCAGATGCCACGACCACCAAATTGGTAATGCATTTATTGCCCAATGACGATCTCATTCTTAGAAAACTGCAAAATCAGACTGAAGGTTCTAAAGGTGTAAATGTGAAGTGAGATATTATCAATCAATGCCTGGTCAATAGATGTAAGACGTCTTTGTTATGTTGTGTGTTATTGGTATGTAATTCTCTTTCAATATGTTTACAATTACAATTTATCCTGTTAGTTGCTTTAGCTTTTATACAAGAAACTGTTTATTAGTTGTAAACATTAATGAATATGTTCTATTGATACGTTGTTCTGAAAGAGGGAGGTAATGTTAATTTCCTATATACAGTTAGTATAGCAAAGATGGTTGTTTTTGGCGCAGGAAAATGGACAGAACAAATATTGGGTAAGTATATGTACAACTAAAGATTTGTTATAGTGCCTATGCTAACGTCTTTACCTTTCTCTACTAAGAATGCAACACTTATTGCATTATGTGCTATTTCCCCTACTAGTGCATTACACCAGTTTGCTAAACCATGTGTTCTTTTGGTCAGCTACTAGCTTTGCTCGGTGATTTGTGTGTAAAGTAGTAGCAGGGATGAGGTGAAAAAAGGCATGTTGGTGTTTCTTCCCTTTTTATCCTTGAAAGATAATTACAATTTTATAGAGTATAAAATTTATTATACCACCATGAATTAGAAAAATCAAAGCTAAATAAAATTTTATTTTAGGTGGATTAGTAAATCACATTTTATTACTTAAAAATTTTAATATATTAATGCCTTTTAATTTTTCTTCCGAGAATGCACGCATATACAGAAATATTAAGACTTATTATACTAAAACTACTCCTTGATCAGAAGGAAACTAATGAATCTTTAAATCACATGAAATCAATTAATTACCTTTAACTTTATGGAATTGAATTGTCTTCCATTTTATAAATATACATTTCATTGAAGTATTTTCAGAATTAAATTAAATTAAATTAAAATAGAAATAGAAATTGTTGAGAGAGAGAGAGAGAGAGAGAAGCAGTTGGTGAAGCTATACTTATTTACAGAGATCGAAGATGATGATAATGGCGAGGCCAAGTTTTATGAAAACCATGTGTTTAGCTTCAGGTTTCAGGAGCTTCCACCTTCCAATGCTATGGGATTTGGGAATCGGTAACTTTCATTCTGCAAGCCTATTATTTACTTACTCTTTCCATTCTTCTTCTAGATCAACTTCCACTCACACACATAAAGATGCAAGCTTGATATCTAAATTCAATTCTGCTTCTTTTATGGACGTTGATGATGTCCTAACTTCCTTTAATCACATCATTCTTATGCATCCTCTGCCTTCTATTGTTCATTTTTCTCGATTTTTATCTGCTATTGTCAGAATGAAACAATACCACACTGTTCTTTCCTTGTCCAGAACAATTGAGTCCCTAGGAATCTCACACAATGTTCATTCTCTTAATATCTTGATTAACTGCTTCTGCCGCTTGCACCTTGTGGATTTTGGCTTCTCAATTTTTGGGAAAATCCTCAAAATTGGAATGGACCCCGACATTGTGACATTTAACACCTTAATTAACGGCCTCTGTATAGAGGGTAAAATCAATGGAGCAGTAGACTTTTTCAATGACATGGTTGCAAGAGGTTGTCAACCTAATGTTTGTACTTACACCGTGATAGTAAGTGGTCTTTGTAAATTTGGAAAAACAAATGTGGCTATTTGGTTGCTAAAAGAAATGATTGAGAGAGAAGCCAGATGTTGTAACTTACACTGCAATCATCGATGCCCCTTGCAAGGATAAGCTAGTTGCTGAGGCAGTAAACCTCCTATCTCAAATGAAGGATAAAGGCATTTCACCTAATATTATAACCTACAACTGCATAATTCATGGTCTTTGCAATTTAGGAAAGTGGAAACAAGCTTCAGCCTTTTTGAAGGAAATGGTGGGGCATAACATATCTCCGGACATTTTCTCCTTCAGTATATTGATTGACTCTCTTTGTAAGGAGGGACTAGTTTCAAATGCTCAAAGCATAATCAAGATAATGATTCAAGCAGGTGTGGAGCCTGATGCTGTCAGTTACAATTCACTGATGGACGGATATTGTCTGCGTAGCCAATTGGATGAAGCTATACAAATTTTTGATTTGATGGTACACAATGGAATAGTTGATGCTTTTAGCTACAACATCTTGATTAATGGATACTGCAAGAGCAAGAGGATAGATGAAGCAATGCAACTTTGTGATGAAATGACTCAAAAAGGTTTTCTTCCTGACACTATTACTTATACTACTCTTATACAAGGCTTGTGGAATGCAGGGAAGCTCGGGACTGCACACGTTCTTTTCAAGAACATGTTTTCTCATGGTAATCAGCCAGATATAATAACTTTCTCAACTTTTCTTGATGGCTTGTGCAAACAGGGGAATATTGGTGAGGCACTCATGCTATTTAACGCGATGGAACAAAGTAAGTTGAAGATTGGTCATATGTGCTATAACATTTTGATAAATGGTTTGTGCAGAGCTGGGAAGCTTAATGATGCCAAGGAATTTTTTTCTAGGCTTTTTGAAAAAGGCTTGCAGCCTGATGTTTATACATATGGTGCAATAATTAAAGGACTTTGCAAAGAGGGATTGCTAGATGAAGCATACAAGGTGTTTAGAGGGATGGAAGATGGTGGATGTTCACCAAATGGTTGCTGTTATAATGTGATTATTCAAGGGTTTCTCAGGCATGGAGATGTACCAAAAGCATCACAACTTATTGAAGAAATGGTTGGCAAGGGATTTTCTGCAGATGCCACGACCACTAAATTGGTAATACGTTTATCCTGCAATGGTGATTCCATTTTGAGAAAACTACGAAATCAATCTAAAGGTTTTAAAGGTGTAAATGTGAAGTGAGATGTTATCAATCAATGCCTGATCAACTGATGCAGGAAGTCTTTGTAATGCTGTATGCTATAGGTACTTGATTCTATTTCAATATGTGTACTATTACAATTTTGTCTGGTTAGTTGTATTTGCTTTTTTAAATGAAACTCTCTATTAGTAGTAATATCATTATCATTTTAATAGGCTGTATATGCTCATTAACATCAATGAATTTGTTCTATTGATACATTGTTCTGAAAAAGCAAGGTAAAGCCAATTTCCTATATACAATGAGTATAATGAAGATGGTTGTATTTGGCATAGGAAAATGGACAAAACAACTATTGGGTAAGCATATGAACGACTTAAGATTTCTTACGGTGCCTCTTTTGATGTCTATCCTTTCTCTACGAAGAATGCAACTCCTAATACATTATGTGCTATTTCGGTTGTCAATGCATTTTGTAAATTGTTTCAATTTTGGAGAATCATTTCTCAATGTACTATGATGACATTAAATTTCAAACTTTTGTTAACTTCCTAAATGCAAAATACTCGCAAACTCACTAGATATGTCCATTTATATGTGGGAATTGTAATAGTATTTGGAATCTCCTAGCAATAGGTGTGTCATTCTCTGTGAATTTACATATTTATCACCCTTCTTCTGTAAAGGAACTGTCTGAATGGATTATGCATGAACCAAGGTAGTAGATATTTCTATTACAAGTGTTAGTGATATATATCCAACAGGTTAGTAATGATATGTTTATGAAATTATAGTTGGATTTGATGAAGGTCATCGAGGTGATGAGGAGATGGTTTACCATTTTAACTTGGTCTAGTCTAACATTGACTACCTAATGCAACAGTTATGTGCTTTTGTTTGGGACTGCTAGTCTTATCATTTTTAATGGTTTTACCTGCATATTAATGGAGGTCTCTGATAAGTGCAGAGATGAAAATAGAGGGAGAAACTCAAAGAAAGATGGCCAAGGGTTTGAGAAGGAAAATCAGTTGCAGCAATTCTTGGTTCACAGCTAAGCAGAGAGGGAGATTCTGTTATGAATGGAGCTTGCACGTGGGCAGAAGCTGAGAAGGCAGATGGCTGGTGAATTCTGGTTGTTTTCTTTTCTATTCTCAAGTCCTTTGTATTGAACTGCTGCACTTCTTTGACTGAGAAAGTTGAATGAAAATCTGAATTGAATTTTTTATTTAAAAACTTTGTTACAATTGTAGTGTGTTGGGAATCAAATATCACAGAGCTTGCCTTACTGTTTTTTGCAGAATGACTTAATTAACTCTATTAATTTTCCTTGCTAGTGATTGAACTCATTTAAAATTTGATCATCTTTGGCATCTTTGTAGAAACTTTTTGCTTCAACCAATCAATATTGTTTGGATTGATATAAACTATAAATACATTTCTGGTACTATAGAAATTGCATGTGCAAAGCTCTGTTACAGAGTCTTCTTTAGAATCCATATCCTAAATAGGATATAGAAGACTAAGTTGGAAAAGATACTTTTTTGTTGCATATCCATAGCTGCAAAACTTTTGAAGATGGATAGAAACTTAAATTTTTATATGAATATATTTAAGTTATTTGATTCAGCTGAAGCAACGACTCAACTAATTCAATTACAATTAGTAAATTATTAGAAACTAATTAAGTATACTCAACTCAACTAAGCCTTTATCCAAAAAATTTGGGATCGGCTATATGGATTCACTTTCTCCACTCTAAACTATTTTGGGTTAAATCCTTAAATCCTCAAAAATGTGTAATGCTTCTAGGTCATGTTGTACTACTCTACTCCAAGTCAATTTAGGTCTACCCCTTTTTTTCTTTCTATCCTCTAACCTAATGTGCTCTGCTTGTCTAACTGGAGCCTTCGTATGTCTACGCTTCACATGACCAAACCACCAAACTAATTAAGTATATACTAATAAATATTCCATCCATTAATATAAATTTATAAATTTAGTTAACTTTTTTAATTATATCTATTAACATAAGTAAAAATATTTTATTAACTAATTTTTTATTTTTAAAATTAAAATTTTAACTTTCATTAGATTATATATATCTTAGTAATGACATTTTTAACTTTTTTTTTTTTTGTGTGTGTAAACTTTATCATTCTTAATTTTGTGTAAACTGTTTAAGGCAATAGAATAATGGATGTGGTTTTGGCTCCTTTTGGGCAATGTTTTCTACACTGCTTTGTGGTTTTTGTTCCTTTTCCTTTGCAACTTCAAGAACAACTATTGCATTTCTAAGCACTTAAGAGAAAAAGTAAAACCTACTTGCATTTCTGAACAAGTTCATTCAATATAATAATTTTAAGTTCTTTTGGGGGTTAATTTCATTCATTGTCCCTTAATTTTGAGGATTATTTCATTATCGTGCCTTAATTTAAACTTGTATTACAAAAATATTAAAAATATAATTTAATATCACCCAAAGTCCCTTTAACCATATTTTATTGGGTACTTCGATCAAAAACTAATATGGATATACCTAGATGGATTAGATATAATAAAAAATAATTTAAGATTTTATCTATCCAAAAATAATGAAAAAATTAGATGAATTAAAAGAGTTATCCATAATATTTCAACCACAATTAGAGATCCTGATATTTCCACGTGGTAGAGAGAAAAATATTTTTTATTATGTGTAATCCAACTAGGCAAGTCAAAATCAATTTCTGACTGTAGTACCCAACAGAATCTAATCAGAAGGATTTTAAATAGTATTAAATTAAAATTTGAGTATTCTTGTAACACATTAAAGTTGAGGGTCAATGATGAAATAACATCAAAATTAAGCAACGGTGGATACAAATTTATGATTTTTTCCAAGTATTTAATTCTGAACCAATTATCTAAACATCTCAATTTTAGAGAAATTTTAATTAAAATTGAAATTTAATTAACTAATTAACAACATATGTGTTTATGAAAACTTAACAGAACACTTTTGAACATGAAACTTATTGTTACAGTTTTTGGCTTTTTGTTTTTTTTTTTTTACTTAATACAAAACTTATTTTAGATGAACTGGTTGCTTTTTTTTTTCCTCTGCCCTTTATTTGCAAGTATTTTTAAATAATCAACAAAAAGAAAAAAAAAAACTACTAATCATATTTTTGGGATTAATTTCATCTATTTTCACTCAAGTGATTGTAAGAAAATCTCTAAATTTTAATTTGAGTATCATTAAAGTACTTGTAACCTATTATAACTGGTTTATACGTTAACTTATTATTAAATTTCACTAATCATCTCTCAATTAGACAAGTATACCATAAATGTTTTTTAAACTTTAAATTGTATTACAAAAATCCCTACACTTAATTTAATATATAAATAATTTTAATACTAAATATATTTAACAATAATAATAATTTAAGATTAGATAAATTAATTTGCTAATATATTATTAACTTTTTTTCCTAATTATATTAAAGTAAAATTAATGAAATTAAGATAAATTGGATTTGAATCCTTTACACATTAACATAATTAAATTAAACAGTAATAATAAAAATGATATTATTATTTTTTTCTTAAAGAAAAAATTAATAATTATTATATAATTTTTATTAAGATAAATTGAACAAATAAATAAGTCAAAAAATATATTAACAAACATATTAGACTATTTTTAAAAATATAATTTTTATTTTAAATAAATAGAAAATAAATAAATAAAAATTTATAATTTTAAACTAACCATAAAAATTTGAAAGAAAAATTACATAATCATAGTTAATAATTTATTGTGAATATTTTTACAAAAAATTCAAAGAAAATATACTAAAGTGAATTTAGAAATTTTTGTAATGCAAATTAAAATTGAGAGACGATTGCAATACATTCATCTAAGTTGAAGGATAATAAGTGAAATATAAACATAAGTTAATTACAAACCGGCGATAGCAAGTTACGATGATTTTAATGATACTTACATTAAAATTTGGAGATTTTTTTTTTATATAAATTAAAATTTAGAGACATTACAAATAAAACCCCACAAATAAAGAGATAATAAATGAAATTAACCCTAATTTTTGAAAGTTATCGGTGTCGAAATCAAAACTACTCTCCACAAAATTCTCTTCATGTTCCTTGGCTCCCTTTTACTATCATTTTCGGAAAATTATTGGATAATCCGGTGCACCTAATCACTTCATGATCTAATGCGCCAAACCAATAGGAACACAGATTATGGCAATAATTAATGGGTCAATGATTTTATAAAAGGAAATAAAGTAATTCAAATGTTCCTCGTATTCTCTTCCTTTTACTATCACTTTTAAGAAATTATTGGATATTCTCAGTGTACTAGATCACATTCATGATCCGATGCACTAGACCAATAGGAACACAATCTATAGCAATAAGTAATGAGTCAGTAATATATAAAAAGAAATAAAATAATTCAATTATTTTATTAACATCATTGGTCTTAAAAGGTTCCTTTGCACATATTAAAAACAACAAATTAAAAAAATGAGCAATAATAATTAGAACTTACCAAACATGAAGAACAATATATCATTCAGATTTTTCTTGTCTAAACTCAGTCCATCATAAACTCAAGACACAAGATATACGGTAAGACTCACTTATTAAATACATGAATCTTATATATTTATGTTTTAGGTTTATAATGAATTAAGTTTATGCAAGAATTTTCCGAATCATTAACTCCCCACTCGACATATAGTGCAAGTCTAAACACATATGCAAATTACTCTATAAAACAAATGTAGAATTCACATATCAAGCAATGAATATTGACACACTATTCCTTCAACATGAACTTAGACATGTGAGTCAAATTTTCTTCCAAACAAAATTATGTTGTTTT